>NW_027331970.1:600000-900000 GCF_048418815.1 Hemitrygon akajei
TACCCCTGCATAACCTCCCTGTCTCACTGGAACGTACCAATGCAGAACTCCACACAAATATGCCCTGAGCCTGTAAACTGCATAACCTCCTTGTCTTACTGGAACGTACCAATGCAGAACTACACACAAATATGCCCTGAACCTGTACTTCTCCATAACCTCCCTGTCTCACTGGAACGTACCAATGCAGAACTCCACACAAATATGCCCTGAACCTGTACCCGTCCATAACCTCCCTGTCTCACTGGAACGTACCAATGCAGAATTCCACACAAATATGCCCTGAACGTGCACCCGCCCATAACCTCCTTGTCTCACTGGAACGCACCAATGCCGAACTCCAATCAAAAATGCCCTGATCCTGTACCGTGCATAACCTCCCTGTCTGACTGGAACGAACCATTGCAGAACACCACACAAATATGCCCTGAACCTGTACCCCTCCATAACCTCCCAGTCACACTGGAACATACCAACGCAGAACTCCACACAAATATACCCTGAACCTGTACCCCTCCATAACCTCCCTGTCTCACTGGAACGTACCAATGCAGAACTCCACACAAATATGCCCTGAACCAGTTCCCTCCATAACTTCCCTGTCTCACTGGAACGTACCAATGCAGAATTCCACACAAATATGCCCTGAACGTGTAACCGCCCATAACCTCCTTGTCTCACTGGAACGCACCAATGCAGAACTCCACACAAATATGCCCTGAACCTGTACCTCTCCATAACCTCCCTGTCTCACTGGAACGTACCAATGCAGAACTCCACACAAATATGCCCTGAACCTGTACCCCTCCATAACCTCCCTGTCTCACTGGAACGCAGCAATGCTGAACTCCACTCAAATATGCCCTGATCCTGTACCGTGCATAAACTCCCTGTCTCACTGGAACGTACCATTGCAGAACACCACACAAATATGCCCTGAACCTGTACCCCTGCATAACCTCCCTGTCTCACTGGAACGTACCAATGCAGAACTCCACACAAATATGCCCTGAGCCTGTAACCTGCATAACCTCCCTGTCTTACTGGAACGTACCAATGCAGAACTACACACAAATATGCCCTGAACCTGTACTTCTCCATAACCTCCCTGTCTCACTGGAACGTACCAATGCAGAACTCCACACAAATATGCCCTGAACCTGTACCCGTCCATAACCTCCCTGTCTCACTGGAACGTACCAATGCAGAATTCCACACAAATATGCCCTGAACGTGTACCCGCCCATAACCTCCTTGTCTCACTGGAACGCACCAATGCCGAACTCCAATCAAAAATGAAGTGATCCTGTACCGTGCATAACCTCCCTGTCTGACTGGAACGTACCATTGCAGAACACCACACAAATATGCCCTGAACCTGTACCCCTCCATAACCTCCCAGTCACACTGGAACATACAAACGCAGAACTCCACACAAATATACCCTGAACCTGTACCCCTCCATAACCTCCCTGTCTCACTGGAACGTACCAATGCAGAACTCCACACAAATATGCCCTGAACCAGTTCCCTCCATAACTTCCCTGTCTCACTGGAACGTACCAATGCAGAATTCCACACAAATATGCCCTGAACGTGTAACCGCCCATAACCTCCTTGTCTCACTGGAACGCACCAATGCAGAACTCCACACAAATATGCCCTGAACCTGTACATCTCCATAACCTCCCTGTCTCACTGGAACGTACCAATGCAGAACTCCACACAAATATGCCCTGAACCTGTACTCCTCCATAACCTCCCTGTCTCTCTGGAACGCAACAATGCTGAACTCCACTCAAATATGCCCTGATCCTGTACCGTGCATAAACTCCCTGTCTCACTGGAACGTACCATTGCAGAACACCACACAAATATGCCCTGAACCTGTACCCCTGCATAACCTCCCTGTCTCACTGGAACGTACCAATGCAGAACTTCACACAAATATGCCCTCAGCCTGTAACCTGCATAACCTCCCTGTCTTACTGGAACGTACCAATCCAAAACTACACACAAATATGCCCTGAACCTGTACTTCTCCATAACCTCCCTGTCTCACTGGAAAGTACCAATGCAGAATTACACACAAATATGCCCTGAACGTGTACCCGCCCATAACCTCCTTGTCTCACTGGAACGCACCAATGCAGAACTCCACACAAATTTGCCCTGAACCTGTACCGCTCCAAAACCTCCCAGTCTCACTGGAACGTACCAATGCAGAACTCCACACAAAGATGCCCTGAACCTGTACCCCTCCATAACCTCCCTGTCTCACTGGAACGTAACAATGCAGAACTCCACACAAATATGCCATGAACCTGTACCCTCCATAACCTCTCTGTCTCACTGGAAAGTACCAATGCAGAACTCAACACAAATATGCCCTGAACCTGTACCTCTCCATAACCTCCCTGTCTCACTGGAACGTACCACTGCAGAATTCCACACAAATATGCCCTGAACCTGTACCCTCCATATCCTCCCTGTCTCACTGGAACGTACCAATGCAGAACTACCCACAAATATGCCCTGAACCTGTACCCCTCCATAACCTCCCTGTCTCACTGGAACGTACCAATGCTGAACTCAACACAAATATGCCATGCACCTGTACCCCTCCATAACCTCCCTGTCTCACCGGAACGTCCAAACGCAGAACTCCACACAAATATGCCCTGAACCTGTACCTCTCCATAACCTCCCTGTCTCACTGGAACGAACCAATGCAGAACTCAACACAAATATGCCCTGAATCTGTACCCCACCATAAACTCCCTGTCTCACTGGAACGTACCAATGCAGAACTCCACACAAATATGCCCTGAACCTCTACCCGTCCATAACCTCCCTGTCTCACTGGAACGTACCACTGCAGAACTCCACACAAACATGCCCTGAACCTGTACCCTGCATAACGTCCCTGTCTCACTGGAACGTACCAATGCAGAAGTACACACAAATATGCTCTGAACCTGTACCCCTCCATAACCTCCCAGTCTCACTGGAACATACCAACGCAGAACTCCATACAAATATACCCTGAACCTGTACCCCTCCATAACCTCCCTGTCTCACTGGAACGTACCAATGCAGAACTCCACACAAATATGCCCTGAACCAGTACCCTCCATAACTTCCCTGTCTCACTGGAACGTACCAATGCAGAATTCCACACAAACATATCCTGAACGTGTAACCGCCCATAACCTCCTTGTCTCACTAGAACGCACCAATGCAGAACTACACACAAATATGCCCTGAACCTGTACCCGTCCATAAACTCCCTGTCTCACTGGAACGACGGACTGCATAACTCCACACAAATGTGCCATGAACCTGTACCCTCCATAAACTCCCTCTCTCACTGGAAAGTACCAATGCTGAACTCCACTCAAATATGCCCTGATCCTGTACCGTGCATAAACTCCCTGTCTCACTGGAACGTACCATTGCAGAACTCCACACAAATATGCCCTGAACCTGTACCCCTCCATAACCTCCCTGTCTCACTGGAACGCACCAATGCTGAAATCCACTCAAATATGCGCTGAGCCTGTACCGTGAATAATCTCCCTGTCTCACTGGAACGTTCCAATGCAGAACTCCACACAAATATGCCCTGAACCAGTAGCCTCCATAACTTCCCTGTCTCACTGGAACGTACCAATGCAGAATTCCACACAAATATGCCCTGAACGTGTAACCGCCCATAACCTCCTTGTCTCATTGGAACGCACCAATGCAGAACTCCACACAGATATGCCCTGAACCTGTACCCGTCCATAACCTCCCTGACTCACTGGAACGTCCCACTGCAGAACTCCACACAAATATGCCCTGAACCTGTACCCCTCCATAACCTCCCTGTCTCACTGGAACGCACCAATGCTGAACTCCACTCAAATACGCCCTGATCCTGTACCGTGCATAAACTCCCTGTCTCACTGGAACGTACCATTGCAGAACAACACACAAATATGCCCTGAACCTGTACCCCTGCATAACCTCCCTGTCTCACTGGAACGTACCAATGCAGAACTACACACAAATATGCCCTGAACCTGTACTTCTCCATAACCTCCCTGTCTCACTGGAACGTACCAATGCAGAGCTCCACACAAATATGTCCTGAACCTGTACCCGTCTATAACCTCCCTGTCTCACTGGAACGTACCAATGCAGAATTCCACACAAATATGCCCTGAACGTGTACACGCCCATAACCTCCTTGTCTCACTGGAACGCACCAATGCAGAACTCCACACAAATATGCCCTGAACCTGTACATCTCCATAACCTCCCTGTCTCACTGGAACGTACCAATGCAGAACTCCACACAAATATGCCCTGAACCTGTACCCCTCCATAACCTCCCTGTCTCTCTGGAACGCAACAATGCTGAACTCCACTCAAATATGCCCTGATCCTGTACCGTGCATAAACTCCCTGTCTCACTGGAACGTACCATTGCAGAACACCACACAAATATGCCCTGAACCTGTACCCCTGCATAACCTCCCTGTCTCAGTGGAACGTACCAATGCAGAACTTCACACAAATATGCCCTCAGCCTGTAACCTGCATAACCTCCCTGTCTTACTGGAACGTACCAATCCATAACTACACACAAATATGCCCTGAACCTGTACTTCTCCATAACCTCCCTGTCTCACTGGAAAGTACCAATGCAGAATTACACACAAATATGCCCTGAACGTGTACCCGCCCATAACCTCCTTGTCTCACTGGAACGCACCAATGCAGAACTCCACACAAATTTGCCCTGAACCTGTACCGCTCCAAAAACTCCCAGTCTCACTGGAACGTACCAATGCAGAACTCCACACAAAGATGCCCTGAACCTGTACCCCTCCATAACCTCCCTGTCTCACTGGAACGTAACAATGCAGAACTCCACACAAATATGCCATGAACCTGTACCCTCCATAACCTCTCTGTCTCACTGGAAAGTACCAATGCAGAACTCAACACAAATATGCCCTGAACCTGTACCTCTCCATAACCTCCCTGTCTCACTGGAACGTACCACTGCAGAATTCCACACAAATATGCCCTGAACCTGTACCCTCCATATCCTCCCTGTCTCACTGGAACGTACCAATGCAGAACTACCCACAAATATGCCCTGAACCTGTACCCCTCCATAACCTCCCTGTCTCACTGGAACGTACCAATGCTGAACTCAACACAAATATGCCATGCACCTGTACCCCTCCATAACCTCCCTGTCTCACCGGAACGTCCAAACGCAGAACTCCACACAAATATGCCCTGAACCTGTACCTCTCCATAACCTCCCTGTCTCACTGGAACGAACCAATGCAGAACTCAACACAAATATGCCCTGAATCTGTACCCCACCATAAACTCCCTGTCTCACTGGAACGTACCACTGCAGAACTCCACACAAACATGCCCTGAACCTGTACCCTGCATAACGTCCCTGTCTCACTGGAACGTACCAATGCAGAAGTACACACAAATATGCTCTGAACCTGTACCCCTCCATAACCTCCCAGTCTCACTGGAACATACCAACGCAGAACTCCATACAAATATACCCTGAACCTGTACCCCTCCATAACCTCCCTGTCTCACTGGAACGTACCAATGCAGAACTCCACACAAATATGCACTGAACCAGTACCCTCCATAACTTCCCTGTCTCACTGGAACGTACCAATGCAGAATTCCACACAAACATATCCTGAACGTGTAACCGCCCATAACCTCCTTGTCTCACTAGAACGCACCAATGCAGAACTCCACACAAATATGCCCTGAACCTGTACCCGTCCATAAACTCCCTGTCTCACTGGAACGACGGACTGCATAACTCCGCACAAATGTGCCATGAACCTGTACCCTCCATAAACTCCCTCTCTCACTGGAAAGTACCAATGCTGAACTCCACTCAAATATGCCCTGATCCTGTACCGTGCATAAACTCCCTGTCTCACTGGAACGTACCATTGCAGAACTCCACACAAATATGCCCTGAACCTGTACCCCTCCATAACCTCCCTGTCTCACTGGAACGCACCAATGCTGAAATCCACTCAAATATGCGCTGAGCCTGTACCGTGAATAATCTCCCTGTCTCACTGGAACGTTCCAATGCAGAACTCCACACAAATATGCCCTGAACCAGTAGCCTCCATAACTTCCCTGTCTCACTGGAACGTACCAATGCAGAATTCCACACAAATATGCCCTGAACGTGTAACCGCCCATAACCTCCTTGTCTCATTGGAACGCACCAATGCAGAACTCCACACAGATATGCCCTGAACCTGTACCCGTCCATAACCTCCCTGACTCACTGGAACGTCCCACTGCAGAACTCCACACAAATATGCCCTGAACCTGTACCCCTCCATAACCTCCCTGTCTCACTGGAACGCACCAATGCTGAACTCCACTCAAATACGCCCTGATCCTGTACCGTGCATAAACTCCCTGTCTCACTGGAACGTACCATTGCAGAACACCACACAAATATGCCCTGAACCTGTACCCCTGCATAACCTCCCTGTCTCACTGGAACGTACCAATGCAGAACTACACACAAATATGCCCTGAACCTGTACTTCTCCATAACCTCCCTGTCTCACTGGAACGTACCAATGCAGAACTCCACACAAATATGCCCTGAACCTGTACCCGTCTATAACCTCCCTGTCTCACTGGAACGTACCAATGCAGAATTCCACACAAATATGCCCTGAACGTGTACCCGCCCATAACCTCCTTGTCTCACTGGAACGCACCAATGCAGAACACCACACAAATTTGCCCTGAAGCTGTACCCCTCCAAAACCTCCCAGTCTCACTGGAACGTACCAATGCAGAACTCCACACAAAGATGCCCTGAACCTGTACCCCTCCATAACCTCCCTGTCTCACTGGAAAGTACCAATGCAGAACTCAACACAAATATGCCCTGAACCTGTACCTCTCATTAACCTCCCTGTCTCACTGGAACGTACCACTGCAGAATTCCACACAAACATGCCCTGAACCAGTACCCTCCATAACCTCCCTGTCTCACTGGGACGTACCAATGCAGAACTACACACAAATATGCCCTGAACATGTACCCCTCCATAACCTCCCTGTCTCACTGGAACGTACCAATGCTGAACTCCACACAAATATGCCCTGAACCTGTACCCCTCCATAACCTCCCTGTCTCACTGGAACGCACCAATGCTGAACTCCACTCAAATATGTCCTGATTCTGTACCGTGCATAAACTCCCTGTCTCACTGGAACGTACCATTGCAGAACACCACAGAAATATGCCCTGAACCTGTACCCCTGCATAACCTCCCTGTCTCACTGGAACGTACCAATGCAGAACTCCACACAAATATGCCCTGAACCTGTACCCGTCCATAACCTCCCTGTCTCACTGGAACGTACCAATGCAGAATTCCACACAAATATGCCCTGAACGTGTACCCGCCCATAACCTCCTTGTCTCACTGGAACGCACCAATGCCGAACTACAATCAAAAATGCCCTGATCCTGTACCGTGCATAACCTCCCTGTCTGACTGGAACGCACCAATGCTGAACTCCACTCAAATATGCCCTGATTCTGTACCGTGCATAAACTCCCTGTCTCACTGGAACGTACCATTGCAGAACACCACACAAATATCCCTGAACCTGTACCCCTGCATAACCTCCCTGTCTCACTGGAACGTACCAATGCAGAACTCCACACAAATATGCCCTGAGCCTGTAACCTGCATAACCTCCCTGTCTTACTGGAACGTACCAATGCAGAACTACACACAAATATGCCCTGAACCTGTACTTCTCCATAACCTCCCTGTCTCACTGGAACGTACCAATGCAGAATTCCACACAAATATGCCCTGAACGTGTACCCGCCCATAACCTCCTTGTCTCACTGGAACGCACCAATGCCGAACTCCAATCAAAAATGCCCTGATCCTGTACCGTGCATAACCTCCCTGTCTGACTGGAACGTACCATTGCAGAACACCACACAAATATGCCCTGAACCTGTACCCCTCCATAACCTCCCAGTCACACTGGAACATACCAACGCAGAACTCCACACAAATATACCCTGAACCTGTACCCCTCCATAACCTCCCTGTCTCACTGGAACGTACCAATGCAGAACTCCACACAAATATGCCCTGAACCAGTTCCCTCCATAACTTCCCTGTCTCACTGGAACGAACCAATGCAGAACTCAACACAAATATGCCCTGAATCTGTACCCCACCATAAACTCCCTGTCTCACTGGAACGTACCAATGCAGAACTCCACACAAATATGCCCTGAACCTCTACCCGTCCATAACCTCCCTGTCTCACTGGAACGTACCACTGCAGAACTCCACACAAACATGCCCTGAACCTGTACCCTGCATAACGTCCCTGTCTCACTGGAACGTACCAATGCAGAAGTACACACAAATATGCTCTGAACCTGTACCCCTCCATAACCTCCCAGTCTCACTGGAACATACCAACGCAGAACTCCATACAAATATACCCTGAACCTGTACCCCTCCATAACCTCCCTGTCTCACTGGAACGTACCAATGCAGAACTCCACACAAATATGCCCTGAACCAGTACCCTCCATAACTTCCCTGTCTCACTGGAACGTACCAATGCAGAATTCCACACAAACATATCCTGAACGTGTAACCGCCCATAACCTCCTTGTCTCACTAGAACGCACCAATGCAGAACTCCACACAAATATGCCCTGAACCTGTACCCGTCCATAAACTCCCTGTCTCACTGGAACGACGGACTGCATAACTCCACACAAATGTGCCATGAACCTGTACCCTCCATAAACTCCCTCTCTCACTGGAAAGTACCAATGCTGAACTCCACTCAAATATGCCCTGATCCTGTACCGTGCATAAACTCCCTGTCTCACTGGAACGTACCATTGCAGAACTCCACACAAATATGCCCTGAACCTGTACCCCTCCATAACCTCCCTGTCTCACTGGAACGCACCAATGCTGAAATCCACTCAAATATGCGCTGAGCCTGTACCGTGAATAATCTCCCTGTCTCTCTGGAACGTTCCAATGCAGAACTCCACACAAATATGCCCTGAACCAGTAGCCTCCATAACTTCCCTGTCTCACTGGAACGTACCAATGCAGAATTCCACACAAATATGCCCTGAACGTGTAACCGCCCATAACCTCCTTGTCTCATTGGAACGCACCAATGCAGAACTCCACACAGATATGCCCTGAACCTGTACCCGTCCATAACCTCCCTGACTCACTGGAACGTCCCACTGCAGAACTCCACACAAATATGCCCTGAACCTGTACCCCTCCATAACCTCCCTGTCTCACTGGAACGCACCAATGCTGAACTCCACTCAAATACGCCCTGATCCTGTACCGTGCATAAACTCCCTGTCTCACTGGAACGTACCATTGCAGAACACCACACAAATATGCCCTGAACCTGTACCCCTGCATAACCTCCCTGTCTCACTGGAACGTACCAATGCAGAACTACACACAAATATGCCCTGAACCTGTACTTCTCCATAACCTCCCTGTCTCACTGGAACGTACCAATGCAGAACTCCACACAAATATGCCCTGAACCTGTACCCGTCTATAACCTCCCTGTCTCACTGGAACGTACCAATGCAGAATTCCACACAAATATGCCCTGAACGTGTACCCGCCCATAACCTCCTTGTCTCACTGGAACGCACCAATGCAGAACACCACACAAATTTGCCCTGAAGCTGTACCCCTCCAAAACCTCCCAGTCTCACTGGAACGTACCAATGCAGAACTCCACACAACGATGCCCTGAACCTGTACCCCTCCATAACCTCCCTGTCTCACTGGAAAGTACCAATGCAGAACTCCACACAAATATGCCCTGAGCCTGTAACCTGCATAACCTCCCTGTCTTACTGGAACGTACCAATGCAGAACTACACACAAATATGCCCTGAACCTGTACTTCTCCATAACCTCCCTGTCTCACTGGAACGTACCAATGCAGAATTCCACACAAATATGCCCTGAACGTGTACCCGCCCATAACCTCCTTGTCTCACTGGAACGCACCAATGCCGAACTCCAATCAAAAATGCCCTGATCCTGTACCGTGCATAACCTCCCTGTCTGACTGGAACGTACCATTGCAGAACACCACACAAATATGCCCTGAACCTGTACCCCTCCATAACCTCCCAGTCACACTGGAACATACCAACGCAGAACTCCACACAAATATACCCTGAACCTGTACCCCTCCATAACCTCCCTGTCTCACTGGAACGTACCAATGCAGAACTCCACACAAATATGCCCTGAACCAGTTCCCTCCATAACTTCCCTGTCTCACTGGAACGAACCAATGCAGAACTCAACACAAATATGCCCTGAATCTGTACCCCACCATAAACTCCCTGTCTCACTGGAACGTACCAATGCAGAACTCCACACAAATATGCCCTGAACCTCTACCCGTCCATAACCTCCCTGTCTCACTGGAACGTACCACTGCAGAACTCCACACAAACATGCCCTGAACCTGTACCCTGCATAACGTCCCTGTCTCACTGGAACGTACCAATGCAGAAGTACACACAAATATGCTCTGAACCTGTACCCCTCCATAACCTCCCAGTCTCACTGGAACATACCAACGCAGAACTCCATACAAATATACCCTGAACCTGTACCCCTCCATAACCTCCCTGTCTCACTGGAACGTACCAATGCAGAACTCCACACAAATATGCCCTGAACCAGTACCCTCCATAACTTCCCTGTCTCACTGGAACGTACCAATGCAGAATTCCACACAAACATATCCTGAACGTGTAACCGCCCATAACCTCCTTGTCTCACTAGAACGCACCAATGCAGAACTCCACACAAATATGCCCTGAACCTGTACCCGTCCATAAACTCCCTGTCTCACTGGAACGACGGACTGCATAACTCCACACAAATGTGCCATGAACCTGTACCCTCCATAAACTCCCTCTCTCACTGGAAAGTACCAATGCTGAACTCCACTCAAATATGCCCTGATCCTGTACCGTGCATAAACTCCCTGTCTCACTGGAACGTACCATTGCAGAACTCCACACAAATATGCCCTGAACCTGTACCCCTCCATAACCTCCCTGTCTCACTGGAACGCACCAATGCTGAAATCCACTCAAATATGCGCTGAGCCTGTACCGTGAATAATCTCCCTGTCTCTCTGGAACGTTCCAATGCAGAACTCCACACAAATATGCCCTGAACCAGTAGCCTCCATAACTTCCCTGTCTCACTGGAACGTACCAATGCAGAATTCCACACAAATATGCCCTGAACGTGTAACCGCCCATAACCTCCTTGTCTCATTGGAACGCACCAATGCAGAACTCCACACAGATATGCCCTGAACCTGTACCCGTCCATAACCTCCCTGACTCACTGGAACGTCCCACTGCAGAACTCCACACAAATATGCCCTGAACCTGTACCCCTCCATAACCTCCCTGTCTCACTGGAACGCACCAATGCTGAACTCCACTCAAATACGCCCTGATCCTGTACCGTGCATAAACTCCCTGTCTCACTGGAACGTACCATTGCAGAACACCACACAAATATGCACTGAACCTGTACCCCTGCATAACCTCCCTGTCTCACTGGAACGTACCAATGCAGAACTACACACAAATATGCCCTGAACCTGTACTTCTCCATAACCTCCCTGTCTCACTGGAACGTACCAATGCAGAACTCCACACAAATATGCCCTGAACCTGTACCCGTCTATAACCTCCCTGTCTCACTGGAACGTACCAATGCAGAATTCCACACAAATATGCCCTGAACGTGTACCCGCCCATAACCTCCTTGTCTCACTGGAACGCACCAATGCAGAACACCACACAAATTTGCCCTGAAGCTGTACCCCTCCAAAACCTCCCAGTCTCACTGGAACGTACCAATGCAGAACTCCACACAAAGATGCCCTGAACCTGTACCCCTCCATAACCTCCCTGTCTCACTGGAAAGTACCAATGCAGAACTCAACACAAATATGCCCTGAACCTGTACCTCTCATTAACCTCCCTGTCTCACTGGAACGTACCACTGCAGAATTCCACACAAATATGCCCTGAACCAGTACCCTCCATAACCTCCCTGTCTCACTGGGACGTACCAATGCAGAACTACACACAAATATGCCCTGAACATGTACCCCTCCATAACCTCCCTGTCTCACTGGAACGTACCAATGCTGAACTCCACACAAATATGCCCTGAACCTGTACCCCTCCATAACCTCCCTGTCTCACTGGAACGCACCAATGCTGAACTCCACTCAAATATGTCCTGATTCTGTACCGTGCATAAACTCCCTGTCTCACTGGAACGTACCATTGCAGAACACCACAGAAATATGCCCTGAACCTGTACCCCTGCATAACCTCCCTGTCTCACTGGAACGTACCAATGCAGAACTCCACACAAATATGCCCTGAACCTGTACCCGTCCATAACCTCCCTGTCTCACTGGAACGTACCAATGCAGAATTCCACACAAATATGCCCTGAACGTGTACCCGCCCATAACCTCCTTGTCTCACTGGAACGCACCAATGCCGAACTACAATCAAAAATGCCCTGATCCTGTACCGTGCATAACCACCCTGTCTGACTGGAACGCACCAATGCTGAACTCCACTCAAATATGCCCTGATTCTGTACCGTGCATAAACTCCCTGTCTCACTGGAACGTACCATTGCAGAACACCACACAAATATCCCTGAACCTGTACCCCTGCATAACCTCCCTGTCTCACTGGAACGTACCAATGCAGAACTCCACACAAATATGCCCTGAGCCTGTAACCTGCATAACCTCCCTGTCTTACTGGAACGTACCAATGCAGAACTACACACAAATATGCCCTGAACCTGTACTTCTCCATAACCTCCCTGTCTCACTGGAACGTACCAATGCAGAACTCCACACAAATATGCCCTGAACCTGTACCCGTCCATAACCTAACTGTCTCACTGGAACGTACCAATGCAGAATTCCACACAAATATGCCCTGAACGTGTACCCGCCCATAACGTCCTTGTCTCACTGGAACGCACCAATGCCGAACTCCAATCAAAAATGCCCTGATCCTGTACCGTGCATAACCTCCCTGTCTGACTGGAACGTACCATTGCAGAACACCACACAAATATGCCCTGAACCTGTACCCCTCCATAACCTCCCAGTCACACTGGAACATACCAACGCAGAACTCCACACAAATATACCCTGAACCTGTACCCCTCCATAACCTCCCTGTCTCACTGGAACGTACCAATGCAGAACTCCACACAAATATGCCCTGAACCAGTTCCCTCCATAACTTCCCTGTCTCACTGGAACGTACCAATGCAGAATTCCACACAAATATGCCCTGAACGTGTAACCGCCCATAACCTCCTTGTCTCACTGGAACGAACCAATGCAGAACTCCACACAAATATGCCCTGAACCTGTACCTCTCCATAACCTCCCTTTCTCACTGGAACGTACCAATGCAGAACTCCACACAAATATGCCCTGAACCTGTACCCCTCCATAACCTCCCTGTCTCACTGGAACGCAGCAATGCTGAACTCCACTCAAATATGCCCTGATCCTGTACCGTGCATAAACTCCCTGTCTCACTGGAACGTACCATTGCAGAACACCACACAAATATGCCCTGAACCTGTACCCCTGCATAACCTCCCTGTCTCACTGGAACGTACCAATGCAGAACTCCACACAAATATGCCCTGAGCCTGTAACCTGCATAACCTCCCTGTCTTACTGGAACGTACCAATGCAGAACTACACACAAATATGCCCTGAACCTGTACTTCTCCATAACCTCCCTGTCTCACTGGAACGTACCAATGCAGAACTCCACACAAATATGCCCTGAACCTGTACCCGTCCATAACCTCCCTGTCTCACTGGAACGTACCAATGCAGAACTCCACACAAATATGCCCTGAACGTGTACCCGCCCATAACCTCCTTGTCTCACTGGAACGCACCAATGCCGAACTCCAATCAAAAATGCCGTGATCCTCTACCGTGCATAACCTCCCTGTCTGACTGGAACTTACCATTGCAGAATACCACACAAATATGCCCTGAACCTGTACCCCTCCATAACCTCCCAGTCACACTGGAACATACCAACGCAGAACTCCACACAAATATACCCTGAACCTGTACCCCTCCATAAACTCCCTGTCTCACTGGAACGTACCAATGCAGAACTCCACACAAATATGCCCTGAACCAGTTCCCTCCATAACTTCCCTGTCTCACTGGAACGTACCAATGCAGAATTCCACACAAATATGCCCTGAACGTGTAACCGCCCATAACCTCCTTGTCTCACTGGAACGCACCAATGCAGAACTCCACACAAATATGCCCTGAACCTGTACCTCTCCATAACCTCCCTGTCTCACTGGAACGTACCAATGCAGAACTCCACACAAATATGCCCTGAACCTGTACCTCTCCATAACCTCCCTGTCTCTCTGGAACGCAACAATGCTGAACTCCACACAAATATGCCCTGAACCTGTACCACTCCATAACCTCCCTGTCTCACTGGAACGCACCAATGCTGAACTCCACTCAAATACGCCCTGATCCTGTACCGTGCATAAACTCCCTGTCTCACTGGAACGTATCATTGCAGAACACCATACAAATATGCCCTGAACCTGTACCCCTGCATAACCTCCCTGTCTCACTGGAACGTACCAATGCAGAACTACACACAAATATGCCCTGAACCTGTACTTCTCCATAACCTCCCTGTCTCACTGGAACGTACCAATGCAGAACTCCTCACAAATATGCCCTGAACCTGTACCCGTCCATAACCTCCCTGTCTCACTGGAACGTACCAATGCAGAATTCCACACAAATATGCCCTGAACGTGTACCCGCCCATAACCTCCTTGTCTCACTGGAACGCACCAATGCAGAACACCACACAAATTTGCCCTGAAGCTGTACCCCTCCAAAACCTCCCAGTCTCACTGGAACGTACCAATGCAGAACTCCACACAAAGATGCCCTGAACCTGTACCCCTCCATAACCTCCCTGTCTCACTGGAAAGTACCAATGCAGAACTCAACACAAATATGCCCTGAACCTGTACCTCTCATTAACCTCCCTGTCTCACTGGAACGTACCACTGCAGAATTCCACACAAATATGCCCTGAACTTGTACCCTCCATAATCTCCCTGTCTCACTGGGACGTACCAATGCAGAACTACCCACAAATATGCCCTGAACATGTACCCCTCCATAACCTCCCTGTCTCACTGGAACGTACCAATGCTGAACTCCACACAAATATGCCCTGAACCTGTACCCCTCCATAACCTCCCTGTCTCACTGGAACGCACCAATGCTGAACTCCACTCAAATATGTCCTGATTCTGTACCGTGCATAAACTCCCTGTCTCACTGGAACGTACCATTGCAGAACACCACAGAAATATGCCCTGAACCTGTACCCCTGCATAACCTACCTGTCTCACTGGAACGTACCAATGCAGAACTCCACACAAATATGCCCTGAACCTGTACCCGTCCATAACCTCCCTGTCTCACTGGAACGTACCAATGCAGAATTCCACACAAATATGCCCTGAACGTTTACCCGCCGATAACCTCCTTGTCTCACTGGAACGCACCAATGCCGAACGCCAATCAAAAATGCCCTGATCCTGTACCGTGCATAACCTCCCTGTCTGACTGGAAAGCACCAATGCTGAACTCCACTCAAATATGCCCTGATTCTGTACCGTGCATAAACTCCCTGTCTCACTGGAACGTACCATTGCAGAACACCACACAAATATGCCCTGAACCTGTACCCCTGCATAACCTCCCTGTCTCACTGGAACGTACCAATGCAGAACTCCACACAAATATGCCCTGAGCCTGTAACCTGCATAACCTCCCTGTCTTACTGGAACGTACCAATGCAGAACTACACACAAATATGCCCTGAACCTGTACTTCTCCATAACCTCCCTGTCTCACTGGAACGTACCAATGCATAACTCCACACAAATATGCCCTGAACCTGTACCCGTCCATAACCTCCCTGTCTCACTGGAACGTACCAATGCAGAATTCCACACAAATATGCCCTGAACGTGTACCCGCCCATAACCTCCTTGTCTCACTGGAACGCATCAATGCCGAACTCCAATCAAAAATGCCCTGATCCTGTACCGTGCATAACCTCCCTGTCTGACTGGAACGTACCATTGCAGAACACCACACAAATATGCCCTGAACCTGTACCCCTCCATAACCTCCCAGTCACACTGGAACATACCAACGCAGAACTCCACACAAATATACCCTGAACCTGTACCGCTCCATAACCTCCCTGTCTCACTGGAACGTACCAATGCAGAACTCCACACAAATATGCCCTGAACCAGTTCCCTCCATAACCTCCTTGTCTCACTGGAACGAACCAATGCAGAACTCCACACAAATATGCCCTGAACCTGTACCTCTCCATAACCTCCCTTTCTCACTGGAACGTACCAATGCAGAACTCCACACAAATATGCCCTGAACCTGTAGCCCTCCATAACCTCCCTGTCTCACTGGAACGCAGCAATGCTGAACTCCACTCAAATATGCCCTGATCCTGTACCGTGCATAAACTCCCTGTCTCACTGGAACGTACCATTGCAGAACACCACACAAATATGCCCTGAACCTGTACCCCTGCATAACCTCCCTGTCTCACTGGAACGTACCAATGCAGAACTCCACACAAATATGCCCTGAGCCTGTAACCTGCATAACCTCCCTGTGTTACTGGAACGTACCAATGCAGAACTCCACACAAATATGCCCTGAACCAGTTCCCTCCATAACTTCCCTGTCTCACTGGAACGTACCAATGCAGAATTCCACACAAATATGCCCTGAACGTGTAACCGCCCATAACCTCCTTGTCTCACTGGAACGCACCAATGCAGAACTCCACACAAATATGCCCTGAACCTGTACCCCTGCATAACCTCCCTGTCTCACTGGAACGTACCAATGCAGAACTCCACACAAATATGCCCTGAACCTGTACCTCTCCATAACCTCCCTGTCTCTCTGGAACGCAACAATGCTGAACTCCACTCAAATATGCCCTGATCCTGTACCGTGCATAAACTCCCTGTCTCACTGGAACGTACCATTGCAGAACACCACACAAATATGCCCTGAACCTGTACCCCTGCATAACCTCCCTGTCTCACTGGAACGTACCAATGCAGAACTTCACACAAATATGCCCTCAGCCTGTAACCTGCATAACCTCCCTGTCTCACTGGAACGTACCAATGCAGAACTTCACACAAATATGCCCTCAGCCTGTAACCTGCATAACCTCCCTGTCTCTCTGGAACGCAACAATGCTGAACTCCACTCAAATATGCCCTGATCCTGTACCGTGCATAAACTCCCTGTCTCACTGGAACGCACCAATGCAGAACTCCACACAAATTTGCCCTGAACCTGTACCCCTCCAAAACCTCCCAGTCTCACTGGAACGTACCAATGCAGAACTCCACACAAAGATGCCCTGAACCTGTACCCCTCCATAACCTCCCTGTCTCACTGGAACGTAACAATGCAGAACTCCACACAAATATGCCATGAACCTGTACCCTCCATAACCTCTCTGTCTCACTGGAAAGTACCAATGCAGAACTCAACACAAATATGCCCTGAACCTGTACCTCTCCATAACCTCCCTGTCTCACTGGAACGTACCACTGCAGAATTCCACACAAATATGCCCTGAACCTGTACCCTCCATATCCTCCCTGTCTCACTGAACGTACCAATGCAGAACTACCCACAAATATGCCCTGAACCTGTACCCCTCCATAACCTCCCTGTATCACTGGAACATACCAATGCTGAACTCAACACAAATATGCCATGCACCTGTACCCCTCCATAACCTCCCTGTCTCACCGGAACGTCCAAACGCAGAACTCCACACAAATATGCCCTGAACCTGTACCTCTCCATAACCTCCCTGTCTCACTGGAACGAACCAATGCAGAACTCAACACAAATATGCCCTGAATCTGTACCCCACCATAAACTCCCTGTCTCACTGGAACGTACCAATGCAGAACTCCACACAAATATGCCCTGAACCTCTACCCTCCATAACCTTAGTCTCACTGGAACGTACCAATGATGACCTCCACACAAATATGCCCTGAACCTGTACTTCTCCATAACCTCCCTGTCTCACTGGAACGTACCAATGCAGAACTCCACACAAATATGCCCTGAACCTGTACCCGTCCATAACCTCCCTGTCTCACTGGAACGTTCCAATGCAGAATTCCACACAAATATGCCCTGAACGTGTACCCGCCCATAACCTCCTTGTCTCACTGGAACGCACCAATGCAGAACGCCACACAAATATGCCCTGAACCTGTACCCCTCCAAAACCTCCCAGTCTCACTGGAACGTACCAATGCAGAACTCCACACAAAGATGCCCTGAACCTGTACCCCTCCATAACCTCCCTGTCTCACTGGAAAGTACCAATGCAGAACTCAACACAAATATGCCCTGAACCTGTACCTCTCCATAACCTCTCTGTCTCACTGGAAAGTACAAATGCAGAACTCAACACAAATATGCCCTGAACCTGTACCTCTCCTTAACCTCCCTGTCTCACTGGAACGTACCACTGCAGAATTCCACACAAATATGCCCTGAACCTGTACCCTCCATAACCTCCCTGTCTCACTGGGACGTACCAATGCAGAACTACCCACAAATATGCCCTGAACATGTACCCCTCCATAACCTCCCTGTCTCACTGGAACGTACCAATGCTGAACTCCACACAAATATGCCCTGAACCTGTACCCCTCCATAACCTCCCTGTCTCACTGGAACGCACCAATGCTGAACTCCACTCAAATATGTCCTGCTTCTGTACCGTGCATAAACTCCCTGTCTCACTGGAACGTACCATTGCAGAACACCACAGAAATATGCCCTGAACCTGTACCCCTGCATAACCTCCCTGTCTCACTGGAACGTACCAATGCAGAACTCCACACAAATATGCCCTGAACCTGTACCCGTCCATAACCTCCCTGTCTCACTGGAACGTACCAATGCAGAATTCCACACAAATATGCCCTGAACGTGTACCCGCCCATAACCTCCTTGTCTCACTGGAACGCACCAATGCCGAACTCCAATCAAAAATGCCCTGATCCTGTACCGTGCATAACCTCCCTGTCTGACTGGAACGTACCATTGCAGAACACCACACAAATATGCCCTGAACCTGTACCCCTCCATAACCTCCCAGTCACACTGGAACATACCAACGCAGAACTCCACACAAATATACCCTGAACCTGTACCCTCCATAACCTCCCTCTCTCACTGGAAAGTACCAATGCTGAACTCCACACAAATATGCCCTGAACCTGTACCCCTCCATAACCTCCCTGTCTCACTGGAACGCACCAATGCTGAACTCCACTCAAATATGCCCTGATTCTGTACCGTGCATAAACTCCCTGTCTCACTGGAACGTACCATTGCAGAACACCACACAAATATGCCCTGAACCTGTACCCCTGCATAACCTCCCTGTCTCACTGGAACGTACCAATTCAGAACTCCACACAAATAGGCCCTGAGCCTGTAACCTGCATAACCTCCCTGTCTTACTGGAACGTACCAATGCAGAACTATACACAAATATGCCCTGAACCTGTACTTCTCCATAACCTCCCTGTCTCTCTGGAACGTACCAATGCAGAACTCCACACAAATATGCCCTGAACCTGTACCCGTCCATAACCTCCCTGTCTCACTGGAACGTACCAATGCAGAATTCCACACAAATATGCCCTGAACGTGTACCCGCCCATAACCTCCTTGTCTCACTGGAACGCACCAATGCCGAACTCCAATCAAAAATGCCCTGATCCTGTACCGTGCATAACCTCCCTGTCTGACTGGAACGTACCATTGCAGAACACCACACAAATATGCCCTGAACCTGTACCCCTCCATAACCTCCCAGTCACACTGGAACATACCAACGCAGAACTCCACACAAATATACCCTGAACCTGTACCCCTCCATAACCTCCCTGTCTCACTGGAACGTACCAATGCAGAACTCCACACAAATATGCCCTGAACCAGTTCCCTCCATAACTTCCCTGTCTCACTGGAACGTACCAATGCAGAATTCCACACAAATATGCCCTGAACGTGTAACCGCCCATAACCTCCTTGTCTCACTGGAACGAACCAATGCAGAACTCCACACAAATATGCCCTGAACCTGTACCTCTCCATAACCTCCCAGTCACACTGGAACATACCAACGCAGAACTCCACACAAATATACCCTGAACCTGTACCCCTCCATAACCTCCCTGTCTCACTGGAACGTACCAATGCAGAACTCCACACAAATATGCCCTGAACCAGTTCCCTCCATAACTTCCCTGTCTCACTGGAACGTACCAATGCAGAATTCCACACAAATATGCCCTGAACGTGTAACCGCCCATAACCTCCTTGTCTCACTGGAACGAACCAATGCAGAACTCCACACAAATATGCCCTGAACCTGTACCTCTCCATAACCTCCCTGTCTCACTGGAACGTACCAATGCAGAACTCCACACAAATATGCCCTGAACCTGTACCCCTCCATAACCTCCCTGTCTCACTGGAACGCAGCAATGCTGAACTCCACTCAAATATGCCCTGATCCTGTACCGTGCATAAACTCCCTGTCTCACTGGAACGTACCATTGCAGAGCACCACACAAATATGCCCTGAACCTGTACCCCTGCATAACCTCCCTGTCTCACTGGAACGTACCAATGCAGAACTCCACACAAATATGCCCTGAGCCTGTAACCTGCATAACCTCCCTGTCTTACTGGAACGTACCAATGCAGAACTACACACAAATATGCCCTGAACCTGTACTTCTCCATAACCTCCCTGTCTCACTGGAACGTACCAATGCAGAACTCCACACAAATATGCCCTGAACCTGTACCCGTCCATAACCTCCCTGTCTCACTGGAACGTACCAATGCAGAACTCCACACAAATATGCCCTGAACGTGTACCCGCCCATAACCTCCTTGTCTCACTGGAACGCACGAATGCCGAACTCCAATCAAAAATGCCGTGATCCTGTACCGTGCATAACCTCCCTGTCTGACTGGAACGTACCATTGCAGAGCACCACACAAATATGCCCTGAACCTGTACCCCTCCATAACCTCCCAGTCACACTGGAACATACCAACGCAGATCTCCACACAAATATACCCTGAACCTGTACCCCTCCATAAACTCCCTGTCTCACTGGAACGTACCAATGCAGAACTCCACACAAATATGCCCCGAACCAGTTCCCTCCATAACTTCCCTGTCTCACTGGAACGTACCAATGCAGAATTCCACACAAATATGCCCTGAACGTGTAACCGCCCATAACCTCCTTGTCTCACTGGAACGCACCAATGCAGAACTCCACACAAATATGCCCTGAACCTGTACCTCTCCATAACCTCCCTGTCTCACTGGAACGTACCAATGCAGAACACCACACAAATATGCCCTGAACCTGTACCCCTCCATAACCACCCTGTCTCTCGGAACGCAACAATGCTGAACTCCACTCAAATATGCCCTGATCCTGCACCGTGCATAAACTCCCTGTCTCACTGGAACGTACCATTGTAGAACACCACACAAATATGCTCTGAACCTGTACCCCTGCATAACCTCCCTGTCTCACTGGAACGTACCAATGCAGAACTTCACACAAATATGCCCTCAGCCTGTAACCTGCATAACCTCCCTGTCTTACTGGAACGTACCAATCCATAACTACACACAAATATGCCCTGAACCTGTACTTCTCCATAACCTCCCTGTCTCACTGGAACGTACCAATGCAGAATTACTCACAAATATGCCCTGAACGTGTACCCGCCCATAACCTCCTTGTCTCACTGGAACGCACCAATGCAGAACTCCACACAAATTTGCCCTGAACCGGTACCCCTCCAAAACCTCCCAGTCTCGCTGGAACGTACCAATGCAGAACTCCGCACAAAGATGCCCTGAACCTGTACCCCTCCATAACCTCCCTGTCTCACTGGAACGTAACAATGCAGAACTCCACACAAATATGCCATGAACCCTTACCCTCCATAACCTCTCTGTCTCACTGGAAAGTACCAATGCAGAACTCAACACAAATATGCCCTGAACCTGTACCTCTCCATAACCTCCCTGTCTCACTGGAACGTACCACTGCAGAATTCCACACAAATATGCCCTGAACCTGTACCCTCCATATCCTCCCTGTCTCACTGGAACGTACCAATGCAGAACTACCCACAAATATGCCCTGAACCTGTACCCCTCCATAACTCCCTGTCTCACTGGAACGTACCAATGCTGAACTCAACACAAATATGCCATGCACCTGTATCCCTCCATAACCTCCCTGTCTCACCGGAACGTCCAAACGCAGAACTCCACACAAATATGCCCTGAACCTGTACCTCTCCATAACCTCCCTGCCTCACTGGAACGAACCAATGCAGAACTCAACACAAATATGCCCTGTATCTGTACCCCAACATAAACTCCCTGTCTCACTGGAACGTACCAATGCAGAACTCCACACAAATATGCCCTGAACCTCTACCCTCCATAACCTCCCAGTTTCACTGGAACGTACCAATGCAGAACTCCACACAAATATGCCCTGAACCTGTACCCGTCCATAACCTCCCTGTCTCACTGGAACGTACCACTGCAGAACTCCACACAAACATGCCCTGAACCTGTACCCTGCATAACGTCCCTGTCTCACTGGAACGTACCAATGCAGAAGTACACACAAATATGCTCTGAACCTGTACCCCTCCATAACCTCCCAGTCTCACTGGAACATACCAACGCAGAACTCCATACAAATATACCCTGAACCTGTACCCCTCCATAACCTCACTGTCTCACTGGAACGTACCAATGCAGAACTCCACACAAATATGTCCTGAACCAGTACCCTCCATAACTTCCCTGTCTCACTGGAACGTACCAATGCAGAATTCCACACAAACATGCTCTGAACGTGTAACCGCCCATAACCTCCTTGTCTCACTAGAACGCACCAATGCAGAACTCCACACAAATATGCCCTGAACCTGTACCCGTCCATAAACTCCCTGTTTCACTGGAACGACGGACTGCAGAACTCCACACAAATGTGCCATGAACCTGTACCCTCCATAAACTCCCTCTCTCACTGGTAAGTACCAATGCTGAACACCACTCAAATATGCCCTGATCCTGTACCGTGCATAAACTCCCTGTCTCACTGGAACGTACCATTGCAGATCTCCACACAAATATGCCCTGAACCTGTACCCCTCCATAACCTCCCTGCCTCACTGGAACGCACCAATGCTGAACTCCACTCAAATATGCCCTGAGCCTGTACCGTGAATAACCTCCCTGTCTCACTGGAAAGTTCCAATGCAGAACTCCACACAAATATGCCCTGAACC
This sequence comes from Hemitrygon akajei, assembly GCF_048418815.1. Lineage (NCBI taxonomy): Eukaryota > Metazoa > Chordata > Chondrichthyes > Myliobatiformes > Dasyatidae > Hemitrygon > Hemitrygon akajei. The sequence continues at coordinate 623,758 of NW_027331970.1, forward strand.
AGTAGCCTCCATAACTTCCCTGTCTCACTGGAACGTACAAATGCAGAATTCCACACAAATATGCCCTGAACGTGTAACCGCCCATAACCTCCCTGTCTCACTGGAACGCACCAATGCAGAACTCCACACAAATATGCCCTGAACCTGTACCCGTCCATAACCTCCCTGTCTCACTGGAACGTCCCACTGCAGAACTCCACACAAATGTGCCATGAACCTGTACCCTCCATAACCTCCCTCTCTCACTGGAAAGTACCAATGCTGAGCTCCACACAAATATGCCCTGAACCTGTACCCCTCCATAACCTCCCTGTCTCACTGGAACGCACCAATGCTGAACTCCACTCAAATATGCCCTGATCCTGTACCGTGCATAAACTCCCTGTCTCACTGGAACGTACCATTGCAGAACACCACACAAATATGCCCTGAACCTGTACCCCTGCATAACCTCCCTGTCTCACTGGAAAGTACCAATGCAGAACTCAACACAAATATGCCCTGAACCTGTACCTCTCCATAACCTCCCTGTCTCACTGGAACGTACCACTGCAGAATTCCACACAAATATGCCCTGAACCTGTACCCTCCATATCCTCCCTGTCTCACTGAACGTACCAATGCAGAACTACCCACAAATATGCCCTGAACCTGTACCCCTCCATAACCTCCCTGTATCACTGGAACATACCAATGCTGAACTCAACACAAATATGCCATGCACCTGTACCCCTCCATAACCTCCCTGTCTCACCGGAACGTCCAAACGCAGAACTCCACACAAATATGCCCTGAACCTGTACCTCTCCATAACCTCCCTGTCTCACTGGAACGAACCAATGCAGAACTCAACACAAATATGCCCTGAATCTGTACCCCACCATAAACTCCCTGTCTCACTGGAACGTACCAATGCAGAACTCCACACAAATATGCCCTGAACCTCTACCCTCCATAACCTTAGTCTCACTGGAACGTACCAATGATGAACTCCACACAAATATGCCCTGAACCTGTACTTCTCCATAACCTCCCTGTCTCACTGGAACGTACCAATGCAGAACTCCACACAAATATGCCCTGAACCTGTACCCGTCCATAACCTCCCTGTCTCACTGGAACGTTCCAATGCAGAATTCCACACAAATATGCCCTGAACGTGTACCCGCCCATAACCTCCTTGTCTCACTGGAACGCACCAATGCAGAACGCCACACAAATATGCCCTGAACCTGTACCCCTCCAAAACCTCCCAGTCTCACTGGAACGTACCAATGCAGAACTCCACACAAAGATGCCCTGAACCTGTACCCCTCCATAACCTCCCTGTCTCACTGGAAAGTACCAATGCAGAACTCAACACAAATATGCCCTGAACCTGTACCTCTCCATAACCTCTCTGTCTCACTGGAAAGTACAAATGCAGAACTCAACACAAATATGCCCTGAACCTGTACCTCTCCTTAACCTCCCTGTCTCACTGGAACGTACCACTGCAGAATTCCACACAAATATGCCCTGAACCTGTACCCTCCATAACCTCCCTGTCTCACTGGGACGTACCAATGCAGAACTACCCACAAATATGCCCTGAACATGTACCCCTCCATAACCTCCCTGTCTCACTGGAACGTACCAATGCTGAACTCCACACAAATATGCCCTGAACCTGTACCCCTCCATAACCTCCCTGTCTCACTGGAACGCACCAATGCTGAACTCCACTCAAATATGTCCTGCTTCTGTACCGTGCATAAACTCCCTGTCTCACTGGAACGTACCATTGCAGAACACCACAGAAATATGCCCTGAACCTGTACCCCTGCATAACCTCCCTGTCTCACTGGAACGTACCAATGCAGAACTCCACACAAATATGCCCTGAACCTGTACCCGTCCATAACCTCCCTGTCTCACTGGAACGTACCAATGCAGAATTCCACACAAATATGCCCTGAACGTGTACCCGCCCATAACCTCCTTGTCTCACTGGAACGCACCAATGCCGAACTCCAATCAAAAATGCCCTGATCCTGTACCGTGCATAACCTCCCTGTCTGACTGGAACGTACCATTGCAGAACACCACACAAATATGCCCTGAACCTGTACCCCTCCATAACCTCCCAGTCACACTGGAACATACCAACGCAGAACTCCACACAAATATACCCTGAACCTGTACCCTCCATAACCTCCCTCTCTCACTGGAAAGTACCAATGCTGAACTCCACACAAATATGCCCTGAACCTGTACCCCTCCATAACCTCCCTGTCTCACTGGAACGCACCAATGCTGAACTCCACTCAAATATGCCCTGATTCTGTACCGTGCATAAACTCCCTGTCTCACTGGAACGTACCATTGCAGAACACCACACAAATATGCCCTGAACCTGTACCCCTGCATAACCTCCCTGTCTCACTGGAACGTACCAATTCAGAACTCCACACAAATAGGCCCTGAGCCTGTAACCTGCATAACCTCCCTGTCTTACTGGAACGTACCAATGCAGAACTATACACAAATATGCCCTGAACCTGTACTTCTCCATAACCTCCCTGTCTCTCTGGAACGTACCAATGCAGAACTCCACACAAATATGCCCTGAACCTGTACCCGTCCATAACCTCCCTGTCTCACTGGAACGTACCAATGCAGAATTCCACACAAATATGCCCTGAACGTGTACCCGCCCATAACCTCCTTGTCTCACTGGAACGCACCAATGCCGAACTCCAATCAAAAATGCCCTGATCCTGTACCGTGCATAACCTCCCTGTCTGACTGGAACGTACCATTGCAGAACACCACACAAATATGCCCTGAACCTGTACCCCTCCATAACCTCCCAGTCACACTGGAACATACCAACGCAGAACTCCACACAAATATACCCTGAACCTGTACCCCTCCATAACCTCCCTGTCTCACTGGAACGTACCAATGCAGAACTCCACACAAATATGCCCTGAACCAGTTCCCTCCATAACTTCCCTGTCTCACTGGAACGTACCAATGCAGAATTCCACACAAATATGCCCTGAACGTGTAACCGCCCATAACCTCCTTGTCTCACTGGAACGAACCAATGCAGAACTCCACACAAATATGCCCTGAACCTGTACCTCTCCATAACCTCCCAGTCACACTGGAACATACCAACGCAGAACTCCACACAAATATACCCTGAACCTGTACCCCTCCATAACCTCCCTGTCTCACTGGAACGTACCAATGCAGAACTCCACACAAATATGCCCTGAACCAGTTCCCTCCATAACTTCCCTGTCTCACTGGAACGTACCAATGCAGAATTCCACACAAATATGCCCTGAACGTGTAACCGCCCATAACCTCCTTGTCTCACTGGAACGAACCAATGCAGAACTCCACACAAATATGCCCTGAACCTGTACCTCTCCATAACCTCCCTGTCTCACTGGAACGTACCAATGCAGAACTCCACACAAATATGCCCTGAACCTGTACCCCTCCATAACCTCCCTGTCTCACTGGAACGCAGCAATGCTGAACTCCACTCAAATATGCCCTGATCCTGTACCGTGCATAAACTCCCTGTCTCACTGGAACGTACCATTGCAGAGCACCACACAAATATGCCCTGAACCTGTACCCCTGCATAACCTCCCTGTCTCACTGGAACGTACCAATGCAGAACTCCACACAAATATGCCCTGAGCCTGTAACCTGCATAACCTCCCTGTCTTACTGGAACGTACCAATGCAGAACTACACACAAATATGCCCTGAACCTGTACTTCTCCATAACCTCCCTGTCTCACTGGAACGTACCAATGCAGAACTCCACACAAATATGCCCTGAACCTGTACCCGTCCATAACCTCCCTGTCTCACTGGAACGTACCAATGCAGAACTCCACACAAATATGCCCTGAACGTGTACCCGCCCATAACCTCCTTGTCTCACTGGAACGCACCAATGCCGAACTCCAATCAAAAATGCCGTGATCCTGTACCGTGCATAACCTCCCTGTCTGACTGGAACGTACCATTGCAGAGCACCACACAAATATGCCCTGAACCTGTACCCCTCCATAACCTCCAAGTCACACTGGAACATACCAACGCAGAACTCCACACAAATATACCCTGAACCTGTACCCCTCCATAAACTCCCTGTCTCACTGGAACGTACCAATGCAGAACTCCACACAAATATGCCCCGAACCAGTTCCCTCCATAACTTCCCTGTCTCACTGGAACGTACCAATGCAGAATTCCACACAAATATGCCCTGAACGTGTAACCGCCCATAACCTCCTTGTCTCACTGGAACGCACCAATGCAGAACTCCACACAAATATGCCCTGAACCTGTACCTCTCCATAACCTCCCTGTCTCACTGGAACGTACCAATGCAGAACACCACACAAATATGCCCTGAACCTGTACCCCTCCATAACCACCCTGTCTCTCGGAACGCAACAATGCTGAACTCCACTCAAATATGCCCTGATCCTGCACCGTGCATAAACTCCCTGTCTCACTGGAACGTACCATTGTAGAACACCACACAAATATGCTCTGAACCTGTACCCCTGCATAACCTCCCTGTCTCACTGGAACGTACCAATGCAGAACTTCACACAAATATGCCCTCAGCCTGTAACCTGCATAACCTCCCTGTCTTACTGGAACGTACCAATCCATAACTACACACAAATATGCCCTGAACCTGTACTTCTCCATAACCTCCCTGTCTCACTGGAACGTACCAATGCAGAATTACACACAAATATGCCCTGAACGTGTACCCGCCCATAACCTCCTTGTCTCACTGGAACGCACCAATGCAGAACTCCACACAAATTTGCCCTGAACCGGTACCCCTCCAAAACCTCCCAGTCTCGCTGGAACGTACCAATGCAGAACTCCGCACAAAGATGCCCTGAACCTGTACCCCTCCATAACCTCCCTGTCTCACTGGAACGTAACAATGCAGAACTCCACACAAATATGCCATGAACCTGTACCCTCCATAACCTCTCTGTCTCACTGGAAAGTACCAATGCAGAACTCAACACAAATATGCCCTGAACCTGTACCTCTCCATAACCTCCCTGTCTCACTGGAACGTACAACTGCAGAATTCCACACAAATATGCCCTGAACCTGTACCCTCCATATCCTCCCTGTCTCACTGGAACGTACCAATGCAGAACTACCCACAAATATGCCCTGAACCTGTACCCCTCCATAACTCCCTGTCTCACTGGAACGTACCAATGCTGAACTCAACACAAATATGCCATGCACCTGTATCCCTCCATAACCTCCCTGTCTCACCGGAACGTCCAAACGCAGAACTCCACACAAATATGCCCTGAACCTGTACCTCTCCATAACCTCCCTGCCTCACTGGAACGAACCAATGCAGAACTCAACACAAATATGCCCTGTATCTGTACCCCAACATAAACTCCCTGTCTCACTGGAACGTACCAATGCAGAACTCCACACAAATATGCCCTGAACCTCTACCCTCCATAACCTCCCAGTTTCACTGGAACGTACCAATGCAGATCTCCACACAAATATGCCCTGAACCTGTACCCGTCCATAACCTCCCTGTCTCACTGGAACGTACCACTGCAGAACTCCACACAAACATGCCCTGAACCTGTACCCTGCATAACGTCCCTGTCTCACTGGAACGTACCAATGCAGAAGTACACACAAATATGCTCTGAACCTGTACCCCTCCATAACCTCCCAGTCTCACTGGAACATACCAACGCAGAACTCCATACAAATATACCCTGAACCTGTACCCCTCCATAACCTCACTGTCTCACTGGAACGTACCAATGCAGAACTCCACACAAATATGTCCTGAACCAGTACCCTCCATAACTTCCCTGTCTCACTGGAACGTACCAATGCAGAATTCCACACAAACATGCTCTGAACGTGTAACCGCCCATAACCTCCTTGTCTCACTAGAACGCACCAATGCAGAACTCCACACAAATATGCCCTGAACCTGTACCCGTCCATAAACTCCCTGTTTCACTGGAACGACGGACTGCAGAACTCCACACAAATGTGCCATGAACCTGTACCCTCCATAAACTCCCTCTCTCACTGGTAAGTACCAATGCTGAACTCCACTCAAATATGCCCTGATCCTGTACCGTGCATAAACTCCCTGTCTCACTGGAACGTACCATTGCAGATCTCCACACAAATATGCCCTGAACCTGTACCCCTCCATAACCTCCCTGCCTCACTGGAACGCACCAATGCTGAACTCCACTCAAATATGCCCTGAGCCTGTACCGTGAATAACCTCCCTGTCTCACTGGAACGTTCCAATGCAGAACTCCACACAAATATGCCCTGAACCAGTAGCCTCCATAACTTCCCTGTCTCACTGGAACGTACAAATGCAGAATTCCACACAAATATGCCCTGAACGTGTAACCGCCCATAACCTCCTTGTCTCATTGGAACGCACCAATGCAGAACTCCACACAAATATGCCCTGAACCTGTACCCGTCCATAACCTCCCTGTCTCACTGGAACGTCCCACTGCAGAACTCCACACAAATGTGCCATGAACCTGTACCCTCCATAACCTCCCTCTCTCACTGGAAAGTACCAATGCTGAGCTCCACACAAATATGCCCTGAACCTGTACCCCTCCATAACCTCCCTGTCTCACTGGAACGCACCAATGCTGAACTCCACTCAAATATGCCCTGATCCTGTACCGTGCATAAACTCCCTGTCTCACTGGAACGTACCATTGCAGAACACCACACAAATATGCCCTGAACCTGTACCCCTGCATAACCTCCCTGTCTCACTGGAACGTACCAATGCAGAACACACAAATATGCCCTGAGCATGTAACCTGCATAACCTCCTTGTCTTACTGGAACGTACCAATGCAGAACTACACACAAATATGCCCTGAACCTGTACTTCTCCATAACCTCCCTGTCTCACTGGGACGTACCAATGCAGAACTCCACACAAATATGCCCTGAACCTGTACCCGTCCATAACCTCCCTGTCTCACTGGAACGTACCAATGCAGAATTCCACACAAATATGCCCTGAACGTGTACCCGCCCATAACCTCCTTGTCTCACTGGAACGCACCAATGCAGAACTCCACACAAATTTGCCCTGAACCTGTACCCCTCCAAAACCTCCCAGTCTCACTGGACCGTACCAATGCAGAACTCCACACAAAGATGCCTTGAACCTGTACCCCTCCATAACCTCCCTGTCTCACTGGAAAGTACCAATGCAGAACTCAACACAAATATGCCCTGAACCTGTACCTCTCCATTATCTCTCTGTCTCACTGGAAAGTACCAATGCAGAACTCAACACAAATATGCCCTGAACCTGTACCTCTCCTTAACCTCCCTGTCTCACTGGAACGTACCACTGCAGAATTCCACACAAATATGCCCGGAACCTGTACCCTCCATAACCTCCCTGTCTCACTGGGACGTACCAATGCAGAACTACCCACAAATATGCCCTGAATATGTACCCCTCCATAACCTCCCTGTCTCACTGGAACGTACCAACGCTGAACTCAACACAAATATGCCATGAACCTGTACCCCTCCATAACCTCCCTGTCTCACCGGAACGTCCAAACGCAGAACTCCACACAAATATGCCCTGAACCTGTACCTCTCCATAACCTCCCTGTCTCACTGGAACGTACCAATGCAGAACTCCACACAAATATGCCCTGAACCTCTACCCTCCATAACCTCCCTGTCTCACTGGAACGACGGACTGCAGAACTCCACACAAATGTGCCATGAACCTGTACCCTCCATAAACTCCCTCTCTCACTGGAAAGTACCAATGCTGAACTCCACTCAAATATGCCCTGATCCTGTACCGTGCATAAACTCCCTGTCTCACTGGAACGTACCATTGCAGAACACCACACAAATATGCCCTGAACCTGTACCCCTGCATAACCTCCCTGTCTCACTGGAACGTACCAATGCAGAACTCCACACAAATATGCCCTGAGCCTGTAACCTGCATAACCTCCCTGTCTTACTGGAACGTACCAATGCAGAACTACACACAAATATGCCCTGAACCTGTACTTCTCCATAACCTCCCTGTCTCACTGGAACGTACCAATGCAGAACTCCACACAAATATGCCCTGAACCTGTACCCGTCCATAACCTCCCTGTCTCACTGGAACGTACCAATGCAGAACTCCACACAAATATGCCCTGAACGTGTACCCGCCCATAACCTCCTTGTCTCACTGGAACGCACCAATGCCGAACTCCAATCAAAAATGCCGTGATCCTCTACCGTGCATAACCTCCCTGTCTGACTGGAACTTACCATTGCAGAATACCACACAAATATGCCCTGAACCTGTACCCCTCCATAACCTCCCAGTCACACTGGAACATACCAACGCAGAACTCCACACAAATATACCCTGAACCTGTACCCCTCCATAAACTCCCTGTCTCACTGGAACGTACCAATGCAGAACTCCACACAAATATGCCCTGAACCAGTTCCCTCCATAACTTCCCTGTCTCACTGGAACGTACCAATGCAGAATTCCACACAAATATGCCCTGAACGTGTAACCGCCCATAACCTCCTTGTCTCACTGGAACGCACCAATGCAGAACTCCACACAAATATGCCCTGAACCTGTACCTCTCCATAACCTCCCTGTCTCACTGGAACGTACCAATGCAGAACTCCACACAAATATGCCCTGAACCTGTACCTCTCCATAACCTCCCTGTCTCACTGGAACGTACCATTGCAGAACACCACACAAATATGCCCTGAACCTGTACCCCTGCATAACCTCCCTGTCTCACTGGAACGTACCAATGCAGAACTCCACACAAATATGCCCTGAGCCTGTAACCTGCATAACCTCCCTGTCTTACTGGAACGTACCAATGCAGAACTCCACACAAATATGCCCTGAACCTGTACCCGTCCATAACCTCCCTGTCTCACTGGAACGTACCAATGCAGAATTCCACACAAATATGCCCTGAACGTGTACCCGCCCATAACCTCCTTGTCTCACTGGAACGCACCAATGCAGAACTCCACACAAATTTGCCCTGAACCTGTACCCCTCCAAAACCTCCCAGTCTCACTGGACCGTACCAATGCAGAACTCCACACAAAGATGCCCTGAACCTGTACCCCTCCATAACCTCCCTGTCTCACTGGAAAGTACCAATGCAGAACTCAACACAAATATGCCCTGAACCTGTACCTCTCCATTATCTCTCTGTCTCACTGGAAAGTACCAATGCAGAACTCAACACAAATATGCCCTGAACCTGTACCTCTCCTTAACCTCCCTGTCTCACTGGAACGTACCACTGCAGAATTCCACACAAATATGCCCGGAACCTGTACCCTCCATAACCTCCCTGTCTCACTGGGACGTACCAATGCAGAACTACCCACAAATATGCCCTGAATATGTACCCCTCCATAACCTCCCTGTCTCACTGGAACGTACCAATGCAGAACTCCACACAAATATGCCCTGAACCTCTACCCTCCATAACCTCCCTGTCTCACTGGAACGACGGACTGCAGAACTCCACACAAATGTGCCATGAACCTGTACCCTCCATAAACTCCCTCTCTCACTGGAAAGTACCAATGCTGAACTCCACTCAAATATGCCCTGATCCTGTACCGTGCATAAACTCCCTGTCTCACTGGAACGTACCATTGCAGAACACCACACAAATATGCCCTGAACCTGTACCCCTGCATAACCTCCCTGTCTCACTGGAACGTACCAATGCAGAACTCCACACAAATATGCCCTGAGCCTGTAACCTGCATAACCTCCCTGTCTTACTGGAACGTACCAATGCAGAACTACACACAAATATGCCCTGAACCTGTACTTCTCCATAACCTCCCTGTCTCACTGGAACGTACCAATGCAGAACTCCACACAAATATGCCCTGAACCTGTACCCGTCCATAACCTCCCTGTCTCACTGGAACGTACCAATGCAGAACTCCACACAAATATGCCCTGAACGTGTACCCGCCCATAACCTCCTTGTCTCACTGGAACGCACCAATGCCGAACTCCAATCAAAAATGCCGTGATCCTCTACCGTGCATAACCTCCCTGTCTGACTGGAACTTACCATTGCAGAATACCACACAAATATGCCCTGAACCTGTACCCCTCCATAAACTCCCAGTCACACTGGAACATACCAACGCAGAACTCCACACAAATATACCCTGAACCTGTACCCCTCCATAAACTCCCTGTCTCACTGGAACGTACCAATGCAGAACTCCACACAAATATGCCCTGAACCAGTTCCCTCCATAACTTCCCTGTCTCACTGGAACGTACCAATGCAGAATTCCACACAAATATGCCCTGAACGTGTAACCGCCCATAACCTCCTTGTCTCACTGGAACGCACCAATGCAGAACTCCACACAAATATGCCCTGAACCTGTACCTCTCCATAACCTCCCTGTCTCACTGGAACGTACCAATGCAGAACTCCACACAAATATGCCCTGAACCTGTACCTCTCCATAACCTCCCTGTCTCTCTGGAACGCAACAATGCTGAACTCCACACAAATATGCCCTGAACCTGTACCACTCCATAACATCCCTGTCTCACTGGAACGCACCAATGCTGAACTCCACTCAAATACGCCCTGATCCTGTACCGTGCATAAACTCCCTGTCTCACTGGAACGTACCATTGCAGAGCACCACACAAATATGCCCTGAACCTGTACCCCTGCATAACCTCCCTGTCTCACTGGAACGTACCAATGCAGAACTCCACACAAATATGCCCTGAGCCTGTAACCTGCATAACCTCCCTGTCTTACTGGAACGTACCAATGCAGAACTACACACAAATATGCCCTGAACCTGTACTTCTCCATAACCTCCCTGTCTCACTGGAACGTACCAATGCAGAACTCCACACAAATATGCCCTGAACCTGTACCCGTCCATAACCTCCCTGTCTCACTGGAACGTACCAATGCAGAACTCCACACAAATATGCCCTGAACGTGTACCCGCCCATAACCTCCTTGTCTCACTGGAACGCACCAATGCCGAACTCCAATCAAAAATGCCGTGATCCTGTACCGTGCATAACCTCCCTGTCTGACTGGAACGTACCATTGCAGAGCACCACACAAATATGCCCTGAACCTGTACCCCTCCATAACCTCCCAGTCACACTGGAACATACCAACGCAGAACTCCACACAAATATACCCTGAACCTGTACCCCTCCATAAACTCCCTGTCTCACTGGAACGTACCAATGCAGAACTCCACACAAATATGCCCCGAACCAGTTCCCTCCATAACTTCCCTGTCTCACTGGAACGTACCAATGCAGAATTCCACACAAATATGCCCTGAACGTGTAACCGCCCATAACCTCCTTGTCTCACTGGAACGCACCAATGCAGAACTCCACACAAATATGCCCTGAACCTGTACCTCTCCATAACCTCCCTGTCTCACTGGAACGTACCAATGCAGAACACCACACAAATATGCCCTGAACCTGTACCCCTCCATAACCACCCTGTCTCTCGGAACGCAACAATGCTGAACTCCACTCAAATATGCCCTGATCCTGCACCGTGCATAAACTCCCTGTCTCACTGGAACGTACCATTGTAGAACACCACACAAATATGCTCTGAACCTGTACCCCTGCATAACCTCCCTGTCTCACTGGAACGTACCAATGCAGAACTTCACACAAATATGCCCTCAGCCTGTAACCTGCATAACCTCCCTGTCTTACTGGAACGTACCAATCCATAACTACACACAAATATGCCCTGAACCTGTACTTCTCCATAACCTCCCTGTCTCACTGGAACGTACCAATGCAGAATTACACACAAATATGCCCTGAACGTGTACCCGCCCATAACCTCCTTGTCTCACTGGAACGCACCAATGCAGAACTCCACACAAATTTGCCCTGAACCGGTACCCCTCCAAAACCTCCCAGTCTCGCTGGAACGTACCAATGCAGAACTCCACACAAAGATGCCCTGAACCTGTACCCCTCCATAACCTCCCTGTCTCACTGGAACGTAACAATGCAGAACTCCACACAAATATGCCATGAACCTGTACCCTCCATAACCTCTCTGTCTCACTGGAAAGTACCAATGCAGAACTCAACACAAATATGCCCTGAACCTGTTCCTCTCCATAACCTCCCTGTCTCACTGGAACGTACCACTGCAGAATTCCACACAAATATGCCCTGAACCTGTACCCTCCATATCCTCCCTGTCTCACTGGAACGTACCAATGCAGAACTACCCACAAATATGCCCTGAACCTGTACCCCTCCATAACTCCCTGTCTCACTGGAACGTACCAATGCTGAACTCAACACAAATATGCCATGCACCTGTATCCCTCCATAACCTCCCTGTCTCACCGGAACGTCCAAACGCAGAACTGCACACAAATATGCCCTGAACCTGTACCTCTCCATAACCTCCCTGCCTCACTGGAACGAACCAATGCAGAACTCAACACAAATATGCCCTGTATCTGTACCCCAACATAAACTCCCTGTCTCACTGGAACGTACCAATGCAGAACTCCACACAAATATGCCCTGAACCTCTACCCTCCATAACCTCCCAGTTTCACTGGAACGTACCAATGCAGAACTCCACACAAATATGCCCTGAACCTGTACCCGTCCATAACCTCCCTGTCTCACTGGAACGTACCACTGCAGAACTCCACACAAACATGCCCTGAACCTGTACCCTGCATAACGTCCCTGTCTCACTGGAACGTACCAATGCAGAAGTACACACAAATATGCTCTGAACCTGTACCCCTCCATAACCTCCCAGTCTCACTGGAACATACCAACGCAGAACTCCATACAAATATACCCTGAACCTGTACCCCTCCATAACCTCACTGTCTCACTGGAACGTACCAATGCAGAACTCCACACAAATATGCCCTGAACCAGTACCCTCCATAACTTCCCTGTCTCACTGGAACGTACCAATGCAGAATTCCACACAAACATGCTCTGAACGTGTAACCGCCCATAACCTCCTTGTCTCACTAGAACGCACCAATGCAGAACTCCACACAAATATGCCCTGAACCTGTACCCGTCCATAAACTCCCTGTTTCACTGGAACGACGGACTGCAGAACTCCACACAAATGTGCCATGAACCTGTACCCTCCATAAACTCCCTCTCTCACTGGTAAGTACCAATGCTGAACTCCACTCAAATATGCCCTGATCCTGTACCGTGCATAAACTCCCTGTCTCACTGGAACGTACCATTGCAGATCTCCACACAAATATGCCCTGAACCTGTACCCCTCCATAACCTCCCTGCCTCACTGGAACGCACCAATGCTGAACTCCACTCAAATATGCCCTGAGCCTGTACCGTGAATAACCTCCCTGTCTCACTGGAACGTTCCAATGCAGAACTCCACACAAATATGCCCTGAACCAGTAGCCTCCATAACTTCCCTGTCTCACTGGAACGTACAAATGCAGAATTCCACACAAATATGCCCTGAACGTGTAACCGCCCATAACCTCCTTGTCTCATTGGAACGCACCAATGCAGAACTCCACACAAATATGCCCTGAACCTGTACCCGTCCATAACCTCCCTGTCTCACTGGAACGTCCCACTGCAGAACTCCACACAAATGTGCCATGAACCTGTACCCTCCATAACCTCCCTCTCTCACTGGAAAGTACCAATGCTGAGCTCCACACAAATATGCCCTGAACCTGTACCCCTCCATAACCTCCCTGTCTCACTGGAACGCACCAATGCTGAACTCCACTCAAATATGCCCTGATCCTGTACCGTGCATAAACTCCCTGTCTCACTGGAACGTACCATTGCAGAACACCACACAAATATGCCCTGAACCTGTACCCCTGCATAACCTCCCTGTCTCACTGGAACGTACCAATGCAGAACACACAAATATGCCCTGAGCATGTAACCTGCATAACCTCCTTGTCTTACTGGAACGTACCAATGCCGAACTACACACAAATATGCCCTGAACCTGTACTTCTCCATAACCTCCCTGTCTCACTGGGACGTACCAATGCAGAACTCCACACAAATATGCCCTGAACCTGTACCCGTCCATAACCTCCCTGTCTCACTGGAACGTACCAATGCAGAATTCCACACAAATATGCCCTGAACGTGTACCCGCCCATAACCTCCTTGTCTCACTGGAACGCACCAATGCAGAACTCCACACAAATTTGCCCTGAACCTGTACCCCTCCAAAACATCCCAGTCTCACTGGACCGTACCAATGCAGAACTCCACACAAAGATGCCCTGAACCTGTACCCCTCCATAACCTCCCTGTCTCACTGGAAAGTACCAATGCAGAACTCAACACAAATATGCCCTGAACCTGTACCTCTCCATTATCTCTCTGTCTCACTGGAAAGTACCAATGCAGAACTCAACACAAATATGCCCTGAACCTGTACCTCTCCTTAACCTCCCTGTCTCACTGGAACGTACCACTGCAGAATTCCACACAAATATGCCCGGAACCTGTACCCTCCATAACCTCCCTGTCTCACTGGGACGTACCAATGCAGAACTACCCACAAATATGCCCTGAATATGTACCCCTCCATAACCTCCCTGTCTCACTGGAACGTACCAACGCTGAACTCAACACAAATATGCCATGAACCTGTACCCCTCCATAACCTCCCTGTCTCACCGGAACGTCCAAACGCAGAACTCCACACAAATATGCCCTGAACCTGTACCTCTCCATAACCTCCCTGTCTCACTGGAACGTACCAATGCAGAACTCCACACAAATATGCCCTGAACCTCTACCCTCCATAACCTCCCTGTCTCACTGGAACGACGGACTGCAGAACTCCACACAAATGTGCCATGAACCTGTACCCTCCATAAACTCCCTCTCTCACTGGAAAGTACCAATGCTGAACTCCACTCAAATATGCCCTGATCCTGTACCGTGCATAAACTCCCTGTCTCACTGGAACGTACCATTGCAGAACACCACACAAATATGCCCTGAACCTGTACCCCTGCATAACCTCCCTGTCTCACTGGAACGTACCAATGCAGAACTCCACACAAATATGCCCTGAGCCTGTAACCTGCATAACCTCCCTGTCTTACTGGAACGTACCAATGCAGAACTACACACAAATATGCCCTGAACCTGTACTTCTCCATAACCTCCCTGTCTCACTGGAACGTACCAATGCAGAACTCCACACAAATATGCCCTGAACCTGTACCCGTCCATAACCTCCCTGTCTCACTGGAACGTACCAATGCAGAACTCCACACAAATATGCCCTGAACGTGTACCCGCCCATAACCTCCTTGTCTCACTGGAACGCACCAATGCCGAACTCCAATCAAAAATGCCGTGATCCTCTACCGTGCATAACCTCCCTGTCTGACTGGAACTTACCATTGCAGAATACCACACAAATATGCCCTGAACCTGTACCCCTCCATAACCTCCCAGTCACACTGGAACATACCAACGCAGAACTCCACACAAATATACCCTGAACCTGTACCCCTCCATAAACTCCCTGTCTCACTGGAACGTACCAATGCAGAACTCCACACAAATATGCCCTGAACCAGTTCCCTCCATAACTTCCCTGTCTCACTGGAACGTACCAATGCAGAATTACACACAAATATGCCCTGAACGTGTAACCGCCCATAACCTCCTTGTCTCACTGGAACGCACCAATGCAGAACTCCACACAAATATGCCCTGAACCTGTACCTCTCCATAACCTCCCTGTCTCACTGGAACGTACCAATGCAGAACTCCACACAAATATGCCCTGAACCTGTACCTCTCCATAACCTCCCTGTCTC
Source organism: Hemitrygon akajei (assembly GCF_048418815.1). Classification (NCBI taxonomy): domain Eukaryota; kingdom Metazoa; phylum Chordata; class Chondrichthyes; order Myliobatiformes; family Dasyatidae; genus Hemitrygon; species Hemitrygon akajei. The sequence goes on from NW_027331970.1 coordinate 639,760, forward strand.
TCTGGAACGCAACAATGCTGAACTCCACACAAATATGCCCTGAACCTGTACCACTCCATAACCTCCCTGTCTCACTGGAACGCACCAATGCTGAACTCCACTCAAATACGCCCTGATCCTGTACCGTGCATAAACTCCCTGTCTCACTGGAACGTACCATTGCAGAACACCATACAAATATGCCCTGAACCTGTACCCCTGCATAACCTCCCTGTCTCACTGGAACGTACCAATGCAGAACTATACACAAATATGCCCTGAACCTGTACTTCTCCATAACCTCCCTGTCTCACTGGAACGTACCAATGCAGAACTCCTCACAAATATGCCCTGAACCTGTACCCGTCCATAACCTCCCTGTCTCACTGGAACGTACCAATGCAGAATTCCACACAAATATGCCCTGAACGTGTACCCGCCCATAACCTCCTTGTCTCACTGGAACGCACCAATGCAGAACACCACACAAATTTGCCCTGAAGCTGTACCCCTCCAAAACCTCCCAGTCTCACTGGAACGTACCAATGCAGAACTCCACACAAAGATGCCCTGAACCTGTACCCCTCCATAACCTCCCTGTCTCACTGGAAAGTACCAATGCAGAACTCAACACAAATATGCCCTGAACCTGTACCTCTCATTAACCTCCCTGTCTCACTGGAACGTACCACTGCAGAATTCCACACAAATATGCCCTGAACTTGTACCCTCCATAACCTCCCTGTCTCACTGGGACGTACCAATGCAGAACTACCCACAAATATGCCCTGAACATGTACCCCTCCATAACCTCCCTGTCTCACTGGAACGTACCAATGCTGAACTCCACACAAATATGCCCTGAACCTGTACCCCTCCATAACCTCCCTGTCTCACTGGAACGCACCAATGCTGAACTCCACTCAAATATGTCCAGATTCTGTACCGTGCATAAACTCCCTGTCTCACTGGAACGTACCATTGCAGAACACCACAGAAATATGCCCTGAACCTGTACCCCTGCATAACCTACCTGTCTCACTGGAACGTACCAATGCAGAACTCCACACAAATATGCCCTGAACCTGTACCCGTCCATAACCTCCCTGTCTCACTGGAACGTACCAATGCAGAATTCCACACAAATATGCCCTGAACGTTTACCCGCCGATAACCTCCTTGTCTCACTGGAACGCACCAATGCCGAACGCCAATCAAAAATGCCCTGATCCTGTACCGTGCATAACCTCCCTGTCTGACTGGAAAGCACCAATGCTGAACTCCACTCAAATATGCCCTGATTCTGTACCGTGCATAAACTCCCTGTCTCACTGGAACGTACCATTGCAGAACACCACACAAATATGCCCTGAACCTGTACCCCTGCATAACCTCCCTGTCTCACTGGAACGTACCAATGCAGAACTCCACACAAATATGCCCTGAGCCTGTAACCTGCATAACCTCCCTGTCTTACTGGAACGTACCAATGCAGAACTACACACAAATATGCCCTGAACCTGTACTTCTCCATAACCTCCCTGTCTCACTGGAACGTACCAATGCATAACTCCACACAAATATGCCCTGAACCTGTACCCGTCCATAACCTCCCTGTCTCACTGGAACGTACCAATGCAGAATTCCACACAAATATGCCCTGAACGTGTACCCGCCCATAACCTCCTTGTCTCACTGGAACGCATCAATGCCGAACTCCAATCAAAAATGCCCTGATCCTGTACCGTGCATAACCTCCCTGTCTGACTGGAACGTACCATTGCAGAACACCACACAAATATGCCCTGAACCTGTACCCCTCCATAACCTCCCAGTCACACTGGAACATACCAACGCAGAACTCCACACAAATATACCCTGAACCTGTACCGCTCCATAACCTCCCTGTCTCACTGGAACGTACCAATGCAGAACTCCACACAAATATGCCCTGAACCAGTTCCCTCCATAACCTCCTTGTCTCACTGGAACGAACCAATGCAGAACTCCACACAAATATGCCCTGAACCTGTACCTCTCCATAACCTCCCTTTCTCACTGGAACGTACCAATGCAGAACTCCACACAAATATGCCCTGAACCTGTAGCCCTCCATAACCTCCCTGTCTCACTGGAACGCAGCAATGCTGAACTCCACTCAAATATGCCCTGATCCTGTACCGTGCATAAACTCCCTGTCTCACTGGAACGTACCATTGCAGAACACCACACAAATATGCCCTGAACCTGTACCCCTGCATAACCTCCCTGTCTCACTGGAACGTACCAATGCAGAACTCCACACAAATATGCCCTGAGCCTGTAACCTGCATAACCTCCCTGTGTTACTGGAACGTACCAATGCAGAACTCCACACAAATATGCCCTGAACCAGTTCCCTCCATAACTTCCCTGTCTCACTGGAACGTACCAATGCAGAATTCCACACAAATATGCCCTGAACGTGTAACCGCCCATAACCTCCTTGTCTCACTGGAACGCACCAATGCAGAACTCCACACAAATATGCCCTGAACCTGTACCCCTGCATAACCTCCCTGTCTCACTGGAACGTACCAATGCAGAACTCCACACAAATATGCCCTGAACCTGTACCTCTCCATAACCTCCCTGTCTCTCTGGAACGCAACAATGCTGAACTCCACTCAAATATGCCCTGATCCTGTACCGTGCATAAACTCCCTGTCTCACTGGAACGTACCATTGCAGAACACCACACAAATATGCCCTGAACCTGTACCCCTGCATAACCTCCCTGTCTCACTGGAACGTACCAATGCAGAACTTCACACAAATATGCCCTCAGCCTGTAACCTGCATAACCTCCCTGTCTCACTGGAACGTACCAATGCAGAACTTCACACAAATATGCCCTCAGCCTGTAACCTGCATAACCTCCCTGTCTCTCTGGAACGCAACAATGCTGAACTCCACTCAAATATGCCCTGATCCTGTACGGTGCATAAACTCCCTGTCTCACTGGAACGCACCAATGCAGAACTCCACACAAATTTGCCCTGAACCTGTACCCCTCCAAAACCTCCCATCTCACTGGAACGTACCAATGCAGAACTCCACACAAAGATGCCCTGAACCTGTACCCCTCCATAACCTCCCTGTCTCACTGGAACGTAACAATGCAGAACTCCACACAAATATGCCATGAACCTGTACCCTCCATAACCTCTCTGTCTCACTGGAAAGTACCAATGCAGAACTCAACACAAATATGCCCTGAACCTGTACCTCTCCATAACCTCCCTGTCTCACTGGAACGTACCACTGCAGAATTCCACACAAATATGCCCTGAACCTGTACCCTCCATATCCTCCCTGTCTCACTGAACGTACCAATGCAGAACTACCCACAAATATGCCCTGAACCTGTACCCCTCCATAACCTCCCTGTATCACTGGAACATACCAATGCTGAACTCAACACAAATATGCCATGCACCTGTACCCCTCCATAACCTCCCTGTCTCACCGGAACGTCCAAACGCAGAACTCCACACAAATATGCCCTGAACCTGTACCTCTCCATAACCTCCCTGTCTCACTGGAACGAACCAATGCAGAACTCAACACAAATATGCCCTGAATCTGTACCCAACCATAAACTCCCTGTCTCACTGGAACGTACCAATGCAGAACTCCACACAAATATGCCCTGAACCTCTACCCTCCATAACCTTAGTCTCACTGGAACGTACCAATGCTGAACTCCACACAAATATGCCCTGAACCTGTACTTCTCCATAACCTCCCTGTCTCACTGGAACGTACCAATGCAGAACTCCACACAAATATGCCCTGAACCTGTACCCGTCCATAACCTCCCTGTCTCACTGGAACGTTCCAATGCCGAATTCCACACAAATATGCCCTGAACGTGTACCCGCCCATAACCTCCTTGTCTCACTGGAACGCACCAATGCAGAACGCCACACAAATATGCCCTGAACCTGTACCCCTCCAAAACCTCCCAGTCTCACTGGAACGTACCAATGCAGAACTCCACACAAAGATGCCCTGAACCTGTACCCCTCCATAACCTCCCTGTCTCACTGGAAAGTACCAATGCAGAACTCAACACAAATATGCCCTGAACCTGTACCTCTCCATAACCTCTCTGTCTCACTGGAAAGTACAAATGCAGAACTCAACACAAATATGCCCTGAACCTGTACCTCTCCTTAACCTCCCTGTCTCACTGGAACGTACCACTGCAGAATTCCACACAAATATGCCCTGAACCTGTACCCTCCATAACCTCCCTGTCTCACTGGGACGTACCAATGCAGAACTACCCACAAATATGCCCTGAACATGTACCCCTCCGTAACCTCCCTGTCTCACTGGAACGTACCAATGCTGAACTCCACACAAATATGCCCTGAACCTGTACCCCTCCATAACCTCCCTGTCTCACTGGAACGCACCAATGCTGAACTCCACTCAAATATGTCCTGCTTCTGTACCGTGCATAAACTCCCTGTCTCACTGGAACGTACCATTGCAGAACACCACAGAAATATGCCCTGAACCTGTACCCCTGCATAACCTCCCTGTCTCACTGGAACGTACCAATGCAGAACTCCACACAAATATGCCCTGAACCTGTACCCGTCCATAACCTCCCTGTCTCACTGGAACGTACCAATGCAGAATTCCACACAAATATGCCCTGAACGTGTACCCGCCCATAACCTCCTTGTCTCACTGGAACGCACCAATGCCGAACTCCAATCAAAAATGCCCTGATCCTGTACCGTGCATAACCTCCCTGTCTGACTGGAACGTACCATTGCAGAACACCACACAAATATGCCCTGAACCTGTACCCCTCCATAACCTCCCAGTCACACTGGAACATACCAACGCAGAACTCCACACAAATATACCCTGAACCTGTACCCTCCATAACCTCCCTCTCTCACTGGAAAGTACCAATGCTGAACTCCACACAAATATGCCCTGAACCTGTACCCCTCCATAACCTCCCTGTCTCACTGGAACGCACCAATGCTGAACTCCACTCAAATATGCCCTGATTCTGTACCGTGCATAAACTCCCTGTCTCACTGGAACGTACCATTGCAGAACACCACACAAATATGCCCTGAACCTGTACCCCTGCATAACCTCCCTGTCTCACTGGAACGTACCAATTCAGAACTCCACACAAATATGCCCTGAGCCTGTAACCTGCATAACCTCCCTGTCTTACTGGAACGTACCAATGCAGAACTATACACAAATATGCCCTGAACCTGTACTTCTCCATAACCTCCCTGTCTCTCTGGAACGTACCAATGCAGAACTCCACACAAATATGCCCTGAACCTGTACCCGTCCATAACCTCCCTGTCTCACTGGAACGTACCAATGCAGAACTCCACACAAATATGCCCTGAACCAGTTCCCTCCATAACTTCCCTGTCTCACTGGAACGTACCAATGCAGAATTCCACACAAATATGCCCTGAACGTGTAACCGCCCATAACCTCCTTGTCTCACTGGAACGAACCAATGCAGAACTCCACACAAATATGCCCTGAACCTGTACCTCTCCATAACCTCCCTGTCTCACTGGAACGTACCAATGCAGAACTCCACACAAATATGCCCTGAACCTGTACCCCTCCATAACCTCCCTGTCTCACTGGAACGCAGCAATGCTGAACTCCACTCAAATATGCCCTGATCCTGTACCGTGCATAAACTCCCTGTCTCACTGGAACGTACCATTGCAGAGCACCACACAAATATGCCCTGAACCTGTACCCCTGCATAACCTCCCTGTCTCACTGGAACGTACCAATGCAGAACTCCACACAAATATGCCCTGAGCCTGTAACCTGCATAACCTCCCTGTCTTACTGGAACGTACCAATGCAGAACTACACACAAATATGCCCTGAACCTGTACTTCTCCATAACCTCCCTGTCTCACTGGAACGTACCAATGCAGAACTCCACACAAATATGCCCTGAACCTGTACCCGTCCATAACCTCCCTGTCTCACTGGAACGTACCAATGCAGAACTCCACACAAATATGCCCTGAACGTGTACCCGCCCATAACCTCCTTGTCTCACTGGAACGCACCAATGCCGAACTCCAATCAAAAATGCCGTGATCCTGTACCGTGCATAACCTCCCTGTCTGACTGGAACGTACCATTGCAGAGCACCACACAAATATGCCCTGAACCTGTACCCCTCCATAACCTCCCAGTCACACTGGAACATACCAACGCAGAACTCCACACAAATATACCCTGAACCTGTACCCCTCCATAAACTCCCTGTCTCACTGGAACGTACCAATGCAGAACTCCACACAAATATGCCCCGAACCAGTTCCCTCCATAACTTCCCTGTCTCACTGGAACGTACCAATGCAGAATTCCACACAAATATGCCCTGAACGTGTAACCGCCCATAACCTCCTTGTCTCACTGGAACGCACCAATGCAGAACTCCACACAAATATGCCCTGAACCTGTACCTCTCCATAACCTCCCTGTCTCACTGGAACGTACCAATGCAGAACACCACACAAATATGCCCTGAACCTGTACCCCTCCATAACCACCCTGTCTCTCGGAACGCAACAATGCTGAACTCCACTCAAATATGCCCTGATCCTGCACCGTGCATAAACTCCCTGTCTCACTGGAACGTACCATTGTAGAACACCACACAAATATGCTCTGAACCTGTACCCCTGCATAACCTCCCTGTCTCACTGGAACGTACCAATGCAGAACTTCACACAAATATGCCCTCAGCCTGTAACCTGCATAACCTCCCTGTCTTACTGGAACGTACCAATCCATAACTACACACAAATATGCCCTGAACCTGTACTTCTCCATAACATCCCTGTCTCACTGGAACGTACCAATGCAGAATTACACACAAATATGCCCTGAACGTGTACCCGCCCATAACCTCCTTGTCTCACTGGAACGCACCAATGCAGAACTCCACACAAATTTGCCCTGAACCGGTACCCCTCCAAAACCTCCCAGTCTCGCTGGAACGTACCAATGCAGAACTCCACACAAAGATGCCCTGAACCTGTACCCCTCCATAACCTCCCTGTCTCACTGGAACGTAACAATGCAGAACTCCACACAAATATGCCATGAACCTGTACCCTCCATAACCTCTCTGTCTCACTGGAAAGTACCAATGCAGAACTCAACACAAATATGCCCTGAACCTGTACCTCTCCATAACCTCCCTGTCTCACTGGAACGTACCACTGCAGAATTCCACACAAATATGCCCTGAACCTGTACCCTCCATATCCTCCCTGTCTCACTGGAACGTACCAATGCAGAACTACCCACAAATATGCCCTGAACCTGTACCCCTCCATAACTCCCTGTCTCACTGGAACGTACCAATGCTGAACTCAACACAAATATGCCATGCACCTGTATCCCTCCATAACCTCCCTGTCTCACCGGAACGTCCAAACGCAGAACTCCACACAAATATGCCCTGAACCTGTACCTCTCCATAACCTCCCTGCCTCACTGGAACGAACCAATGCAGAACTCAACACAAATATGCCCTGTATCTGTACCCCAACATAAACTCCCTGTCTCACTGGAACGTACCAATGCAGAACTCCACACAAATATGCCCTGAACCTCTACCCTCCATAACCTCCCAGTTTCACTGGAACGTACCAATGCAGAACTCCACACAAATATGCCCTGAACCTGTACCCGTCCATAACCTCCCTGTCTCACTGGAACGTACCACTGCAGAACTCCACACAAACATGCCCTGAACCTGTACCCTGCATAACGTCCCTGTCTCACTGGAACGTACCAATGCAGAAGTACACACAAATATGCTCTGAACCTGTACCCCTCCATAACCTCCCAGTCTCACTGGAACATACCAACGCAGAACTCCATACAAATATACCCTGAACCTGTACCCCTCCATAACCTCACTGTCTCACTGGAACGTACCAATGCAGAACTCCACACAAATATGCCCTGAACCAGTACCCTCCATAACTTCCCTGTCTCACTGGAACGTACCAATGCAGAATTCCACACAAACATGCTCTGAACGTGTAACCGCCCATAACCTCCTTGTCTCACTAGAACGCACCAATGCAGAACTCCACACAAATATGCCCTGAACCTGTACCCGTCCATAAACTCCCTGTTTCACTGGAACGACGGACTGCAGAACTCCACACAAATGTGCCATGAACCTGTACCCTCCATAAACTCCCTCTCTCACTGGTAAGTACCAATGCTGAACTCCACTCAAATATGCCCTGATCCTGTACCGTGCATAAACTCCCTGTCTCACTGGAACGTACCATTGCAGATCTCCACACAAATATGCCCTGAACCTGTACCCCTCCATAACCTCCCTGCCTCACTGGAACGCACCAATGCTGAACTCCACTCAAATATGCCCTGAGCCTGTACCGTGAATAACCTCCCTGTCTCACTGGAACGTTCCAATGCAGAACTCCACACAAATATGCCCTGAACCAGTAGCCTCCATAACTTCCCTGTCTCACTGGAACGTACAAATGCAGAATTCCACACAAATATGCCCTGAACGTGTAACCGCCCATAACCTCCTTGTCTCATTGGAACGCACCAATGCAGAACTCCACACAAATATGCCCTGAACCTGTACCCGTCCATAACCTCCCTGTCTCACTGGAACGTCCCACTGCAGAACTCCACACAAATGTGCCATGAACCTGTACCCTCCATAACCTCCCTCTCTCACTGGAAAGTACCAATGCTGAGCTCCACACAAATATGCCCTGAACCTGTACCCCTCCATAACCTCCCTGTCTCACTGGAACGCACCAATGCTGAACTCCACTCAAATATGCCCTGATCCTGTACCGTGCATAAACTCCCTGTCTCACTGGAACGTACCATTGCAGAACACCACACAAATATGCCCTGAACCTGTACCCCTGCATAACCTCCCTGTCTCACTGGAACGTACCAATGCAGAACACACAAATATGCCCTGAGCATGTAACCTGCATAACCTCCTTGTCTTACTGGAACGTACCAATGCAGAACTACACACAAATATGCCCTGAACCTGTACTTCTCCATAACCTCCCTGTCTCACTGGGACGTACCAATGCAGAACTCCACACAAATATGCCCTGAACCTGTACCCGTCCATAACCTCCCTGTCTCACTGGAACGTACCAATGCAGAATTCCACACAAATATGCCCTGAACGTGTACCCGCCCATAACCTCCTTGTCTCACTGGAACGCACCAATGCAGAACTCCACACAAATTTGCCCTGAACCTGTACCCCTCCAAAACCTCCCAGTCTCACTGGACCGTACCAATGCAGAACTCCACACAAAGATGCCCTGAACCTGTACCCCTCCATAACCTCCCTGTCTCACTGGAAAGTACCAATGCAGAACTCAACACAAATATGCCCTGAACCTGTACCTCTCCATTATCTCTCTGTCTCACTGGAAAGTACCAATGCAGAACTCAACACAAATATGCCCTGAACCTGTACCTCTCCTTAACCTCCCTGTCTCACTGGAACGTACCACTGCAGAATTCCACACAAATATGCCCGGAACCTGTACCCTCCATAACCTCCCTGTCTCACTGGGACGTACCAATGCAGAACTACCCACAAATATGCCCTGAATATGTACCCCTCCATAACCTCCCTGTCTCACTGGAACGTACCAACGCTGAACTCAACACAAATATGCCATGAACCAGTACCCCTCCATAACCTCCCTGTCTCACCGGAACGTCCAAACGCAGAACTCCACACAAATATGCCCTGAACCTGTACCTCTCCATAACCTCCCTGTCTCACTGGAACGTACCAATGCAGAACTCCACACAAATATGCCCTGAACCTCTACCCTCCATAACCTCCCTGTCTCACTGGAACGACGGACTGCAGAACTCCACACAAATGTGCCATGAACCTGTACCCTCCATAAACTCCCTCTCTCACTGGAAAGTACCAATGCTGAACTCCACTCAAATATGCCCTGATCCTGTACCGTGCATAAACTCCCTGTCTCACTGGAACGTACCATTGCAGAACTCCACACAAATATGCCATGAACCTGTACACCTCCATAACCTCCCTGTCTCACTGGAACGCACCAATGCTGAACTCCACTCAAATATGCCCTGAGCCTGTACCGTGCATAACCTCCCTGTCTCACTGGAACGTACCAATGCAGAACTCCACACAAATATGCCCTGAACCAGTACCCTCCATAACCTCCCTGTCTCACTGGAACGTACCAATGCAGAATTCCACACAAATATGCCCTGAACCTGTACCCGTCCATAACCTCCCTGTCTCACTGGAACGTCCCACTGCAGAACTCCACACAAATGTTCCATGAACCTGTACCCTCCATAACCTCCCTCTCTCACTGGAAAGTACCAATGCTGAACTCCACACAAATATGCCCTGAACCTGTACCCCTCCATAACCTCCCTGTCTCACTGGAACGCACCAATGCTGAACTCCACTCAAATATGCCCTGATCCTGCACCGTGCATAAACTCCCTGTCTCACTGGAACGTACCATTGCAGAACACCACACAAATATGCCCTGAACCTGTACCCCTGCATAACCTCCCTGTCTCACTGGAACGTACCAATGCAGAACTCCACACAAATATGCCCTGAGCCTGTAACCTGCATAACCACCCTGTCTTACTGGAACGTACCAATGCAGAACTACACACAAATATGCCCTGAACCTGTACCCGTCCATAACCTCCCTGTCTCACTGGAACGTACCAATGCAGAATTCCACACAAATATGCCCTGAACGTGTACCCGCCCATAACCTGCTTGTCTCACTGGAACGCACCAATGCAGAACTCCACACAAATTTGCCCTGAACCTGTACCCCTCCAAAACCTCCCAGTCTCACTGGAACGTACAAATGCAGAACTCCACACAAAAATGCTCTGAACCTGTACCCCTCCATAACCTCCCAGTCTCACTGGAAAGTACCAATGCAGAACTCAACACAAATATGCCCTGAACCTGTACCTCTCCATAACCTTTCTGTCTCACTGGAAAGTACCAATGCAGAACTCAACACAAATATGCCCTGCACCTGTACCTCTCCATAAACTCCCTGTCTCACTGGAACGTACCACTGCAGAATTCCACACAAATATGCCCTGAACCTGTACCCTCCATAACCTCCCTGTCTCACTGGGACGTACCAATGCAGAACTACCCACAAATATGCCCTGAACATGTACCCCTCCATAACCTCCCTGTCTCACTGGAACGTACCAATGCTGAACTCAACACAAATATGCCATGAACCTGTACCCCTCCATAACCTCCCTGCCTCACCGGAACGTCCAAACGCAGAACTCCACACAAATATGCCCTGAACCTGTACCTCTCCATAACCTCCCTGTCTCACTGGAACTTACCAATGCAGAACTCCACACAAATATGCCCTGAACCTCTACCCTCCATAACCTCCCTGTCTCACTGGAACGTTCCAATGCAGAACTCCACACAAATATGCCCTGAACCTGTACCCGTCCATAACCTCCCTGTCTCACTGGAACGTCCCACTGCAGAACTCCACACAAATGTGCCATAAACCTGTACCCTCCATAACCTCCCTCTCTCACTGGAAAGTTCCAATGCAGAACTCCACACAAATATGCCCTGAACCTGTACCCGTCCATAACCTCCCTGTTTCACCGGAACGTACCACTGCAGAACTCCACACAAACATGCCCTGAACCTGTACCCTGCATAACGGCCCTGTCTCACTGGAACGTACCAATGCAGAACTACACACAAATATGCCCTAAACCTGTACCTCTCCAGAACCTCCCTGCTCACCGGAACGTACCAATGCAGAATTCCACACAAATATGCCCTGAACGTGTAACCGCCCATAACCTCCTTGTCTCACTGGAACGCACCAATGCAGAACTCCACACAAATATGCCCTGAACCTGTACCCGTCCATAACCTCCCTGTCTCACTGGAACGACGGACTGCAGAACTCCACACAAATGTGCCATGAACCTGTACCCTCCATAAACTCCCTCTCTCACTGGAAAGTACCAATGCTGAAATTCACACAAATATGCCCTGAACCTGTACCCCTCCAAAACCTCCCAGTCTCACTGGAACGTACCAATGCAGAACTCCACACAAAGATGCCCTGAACCTGTACCCCTCCATAACCTCCCTGTCTCACTGGAAAGTACCAATGCAGAACTCAACACAAATATGCACTGAACCTGTACCTCTCCATAACCTCTCTGTCTCACTGGAAAGTACCAATGCAGAATAAAACACAAATATGCCCTGCACCTGTACCTCTCCACAACCTCCCTGTCTCACTGGAACGTACCACTGCAGAATTCCACACAAATATGCCCTGAACCTGTACCCTCCATAACCTCCCTGTCTCACTGGGACGTACCAATGCAGAACTACCCACAAATATGCCCTGAACATGTACCCATCCATAACCTCCTTGTCTCACTGGAACGTAACAATGCAGAACTCCACACAAATATGCCATGAACCTGTACCCTCCATAACCTCTCTGTCTCACTGGAAAGTACCAATGCAGAACTCAACACAAATATGCCCTGAACCTGTACCTCTCCATAACCTCCCTGTCTCACTGGAACGTACCACTGCAGAATTCCACACAAATATGCCCTGAACCTGTACCCTCCATATCCTCCCTGTCTCACTGGAACGTACCAATGCAGAACTACCCACAAATATGCCCTGAACCTGTACCCCTCCATAACTCCCTGTCTCACTGGAACGTACCAATGCTGAACTCAACACAAATATGCCATGCACCTGTATCCCTCCATAACCTCCCTGTCTCACCGGAACGTCCAAACGCAGAACTCCACACAAATATGCCCTGAACCTGTACCTCTCCATAACCTCCCTGCCTCACTGGAACGAACCAATGCAGAACTCAACACAAATATGCCCTGTATCTGTACCCCAACATAAACTCCCTGTCTCACTGGAACGTACCAATGCAGAACTCCACACAAATATGCCCTGAACCTCTACCCTCCATAACCTCCCAGTTTCACTGGAACGTACCAATGCAGAACTCCACACAAATATGCCCTGAACCTGTACCCGTCCATAACCTCCCTGTCTCACTGGAACGTACCACTGCAGAACTCCACACAAACATGCCCTGAACCTGTACCCTGCATAACGTCCCTGTCTCACTGGAACGTACCAATGCAGAAGTACACACAAATATGCTCTGAACCTGTACCCCTCCATAACCTCCCAGTCTCACTGGAACATACCAACGCAGAACTCCATACAAATATACCCTGAACCTGTACCCCTCCATAACCTCACTGTCTCACTGGAACGTACCAATGCAGAACTCCACACAAATATGCCCTGAACCAGTACCCTCCATAACTTCCCTGTCTCACTGGAACGTACCAATGCAGAATTCCACACAAACATGCCCTGAACGTGAAACCGCCCATAACCTCCTTGTCTCACTAGAACGCACCAATGCAGAACTCCACACAAATATGCCCTGAACCTGTACCCGTCCATAAACTCCCTGTTTCACTGGAACGACGGACTGCAGAACTCCACACAAATGTGCCATGAACCTGTATCCTCCATAAACCCCCTCTCTCACTGGAAAGTACCAATGCTGAACTCCACTCAAATATGCCCTGATCCTGTACCGTGCATAAACTCCCTGTCTCACTGGAACGTACCATTGCAGAACTCCACACAAATATGCCCTGAACCTGTACCCCTCCATAACCTCCCTGTCTCACTGGAACGTTCCAATGCAGAACTCCACACAAATATGCCCTGAACCAGTAGCCTCCATAACTTCCCTGTCTCACTGGAACGTACAAATGCAGAATTCCACACAAATATGCCCTGAACGTGTAACCGCCCATAACCTCCTTGTCTCATTGGAACGCACCAATGCAGAACTCCACACAAATATGCCCTGAACCTGTACCCGTCCATAACCTCCCTGTCTCACTGGAACGTCCCACTGCAGAACTCCACACAAATGTGCCATGAACCTGTACCCTCCATAAACTCCCTCTCTCACTGGAAAGTACCAATGCTGAGCTCCACACAAATATGCCCTGAACCTGTACCCCTCCATAACCTCCCTGTCTCACTGGAACGCACCAATGCTGAATTCCACTCAAATATGCCCTGATCCTGTACCGTGCATAAACTCCCTGTCTCACTGGAACGTACCATTGCAGAACACCACACAAATATGCCCTGAACCTGTACCCCTGCATAACCTCCCTGTCTCACTGGAACGTACCAATGCAGAACTCCACACAAATATGCCCTGAGCATGTAACCTGCATAACCTCCTTGTCTTACTGGAACGTACCAATGCAGAACTACACACAAATATGCCCTGAACCTGTACTTCTCCATAACCTCCCTGTCTCACTGGAACGTACCAATGCAGAACACCACACAAATATGCCCTGAACCTGTACCCGTCCATAACCTCCCTGTCTCACTGGAACGTACCAATGCAGAATTCCACACAAATATGCCCTGAACGTGTACCCGCCCATAACCTCCTTGTCTCACTGGAACGCACCAATGCAGAACTCCACACAAATTTGCCCTGAACCTGTACCCCTCCAAAACCTCCCAGTCTCACTGGAACGTACCAATGCAGAACTCCACACAAAGATGCCCTGAACCTGTACCCCTCCATAACCTCCCTGTCTCACTGGAAAGTACCAATGCAGAACTCAACACAAATATGCCCTGAACCTGTACCTCTCCATTATCTCTCTGTCTCACTGGAAAGTACCAATGCAGAACTCAACACAAATATGCCCTGAACCTGTACCTCTCCTTAACCTCCCTGTCTCACTGGAACGTACCACTGCAGAATTTCACACAAATATGTCCGGAACCTGTACCCTCCATAACCTCCCTGTCTCACTGGGACGTACCAATGCAGAACTACCCACAAATATGCCCTGAATATGTACCCCTCCATAACCTCCCTGTCTCACTGGAACGTACCAATGCTGAACTCAACACAAATATGCCATGAACCTGTACCCCTCCATAACCTCCCTGTCTCACCGGAACGTCCAAACGCAGAACTCCACACAAATATGCCCTGAACCTCTACCCTCCATAACCTCACTGGAACGACGGACTGCAGAACTCCACACAAATGTGCCATGAACCTGTACCCTCCATAAACTCCCTCTCTCACTGGAAAGTACCAATGCTGAACTCCACTCAAATATGCCCTGATCCTGTACCGTGCATAAACTCCCTGTCTCACTGGAACGTACCATTGCAGAACTCCACACAAATATGCCATGAACCTGTACACCTCCATAACCTCCCTGTCTCACTGGAACGCACCAATGCTGAACTCCACTCAAATATGCCCTGAGCCTGTACCGTGCATAACCTCCCTGTCTCACTGGAACGTACCAATGCAGAACTCCACACAAATATGCCCTGAACCAGTACCCTCCATAACCTCCGTGTCTCACTGGAACGTACCAATGCAGAATTCCACACAAATATGCCCTGAACCTGTACCCGTCCATAACCTCCCTGTCTCACTGGAACGTCCCACTGCAGAACACTACACAAATGTTCCATGAACCTGTACCCTCCATAACCTCCCTCTCTCACTGGAAAGTACCAATGCTGAACTCCACACAAATATGCCCTGAACCTGTACCCCTCCATAACCTCCCTGTCTCACTGGAACGCACCAATGCTGAACTCCACTCAAATATGCCCTGATCCTGTACCGTGCATAAACTCCCTGTCTCACTGGAACGTACCATTGCAGAACACCACATAAATATGCCCTGAACCTGTACCCCTGCATAACCTCCCTGTCTCACTGGAACGTACCAATGCAGAACTCCACACAAATATGCCCTGAGCCTGTAACCTGCATAACCTCCCTGTCTTACTGGAACGTACCAATGCAGAACTACACACAAATATGCCCTGAACCTGTACCCGTCCATAACCTCCCTGTCTCACTGGAACGTACCAATGCAGAATTCCACACAAATATGCCCTGAACGTGTACCCGCCCATAGCCTCCTTGTCTCACTGGAACGCACCATTGCAGAACACCACACAAATTTGCCCTGAACCTGTACCCCTCCAAAACCTCCCAGTCTCACTGGAACGTACAAATGCAGAACTCCACACAAAAATGCTCTGATCCTGTACCCCTCCATAACCTCCCAGTCTCACTGGAAAGTACCAATGCAGAACTCAACACAAATATGCCCTGAACCTGTACCTCTCCATAACCTCTCTGTCTCACTGGAAAGTACCAATGCAGAACTCAACACAAATATGCCCTGCACCTGTAACTCTCCATAAACTCCCTGTCTCACTGGAACGTACCACTGCAGAATTCCACACAAATATGCCCTGAACCTGTACCCTCCATAACCTCCCTGTCTCACTGGGACGTACCAATGCAGAACTACCCACAAATATGCCCTGAACATGTACCCCTCCATAACCTCCCTGTCTCACTGGAACGTACCAATGCTGAACTCAACACAAATATGCCATGAACCTGTACCCCTCCATAACCTCCCTGTCTCACCGGAACGTCCAAACGCAGAACTCCACACAAATATGCCCTGAACCTGTACCTCTCCATAACCTCCCTGTCTCACTGGAACTTACCAATGCAGAACTCCACACAAATATGCCCTGAACCTCTACCCTCCATAACCTCCCTGTCTCACTGGAACGTACCAATGCAGAACTCCACACAAATATGCCCTGAACCTGTACCCGTCCATAACCTCCCTCTCTCACTGGAACGTCCCACTGCAGAACTCCACACAAATGTGCCATAAACCTGTACCCTCCATAACCTCCCTCTCTCACTGGAAAGTTCCAATGCAGAACTCCACACAAATATGCCCTGAACCTGTACCCGTCCATAACCTCCCTGTCTCACTGGAACGTACCACTGCAGAACTCCACACAAACATGCCCTGAACCTGTACCCTGCATAACGGCCCTGTCTCACTGGAACGTACCAATGCAGAACTACACACAAATATGCCCTAAACCTGTACCTCTCCAGAACCTCCCTGCTCACCGGAACGTACCAATGCAGAATTCCACACAAATATGCCCTGAACGTGTAACCGCCCATAACCTCCTTGTCTCACTGGAACGCACCAATGCAGAACTCCACACAAATATGCCCTGAACCTGTACCCGTCCATAACCTCCCTGTCTCACTGGAACGACGGACTGCAGAACTCCACACAAATGTGCCATGAACCTGTACCCTCCATAAACTCCCTCTCTCACTGGAAAGTACCAATGCTGAAATTCACTAAATATGCCCTGAACCTGTACCCCTCCAAAACCTCCCAGTCTCACTGGAACGTACCAATGCAGAACTCCACACAAAGATGCCCTGAACCTGTACCCCTCCATAACCTCCCTGTCTCACTGGAAAGTACCAATGCAGAACTCAACACAAATATGCACTGAACCTGTACCTCTCCATAACCTCTCTGTCTCACTGGAAAGTACCAATGCAGAACTCAACACAAATATGCCCTGCACCTGTACCTCTCCACAACCTCCCTGTCTCACTGGAACGTACCACTGCAGAATTCCACACAAATATGCCCTGAACCTGTACCCTCCATAACCTCCCTGTCTCACTGGGACGTACCAATGCAGAACTACCCACAAATATGCCCTAAACATGTACCCATCCATAACCTCCTTGTCTCACTGGAACGTACCAATGCTGAACTCAACACAAATATGCCATGAACCTGTACGCCTCCATAACCTCCCTGTCTCACCGTAACGTCCAAACGCAGAACTCCACACAAATATGCCCTGAACCTGTACATCTCCATAACCTCCCTTGTCTCACTGGAACGTACCAATGCAGAACTCCACACAAATATGCCCTGAACCTCTACCCTCCATAACCTCCCTGTCTCACTGGAACGTACCAATGCAGAACTCCACACAAATATGCCCTGAACCTGTACCCGTCCATAACCTCCCTGTCTCACTGGAACGTCCCACTGCAGAACTCCACACAAATGTGCCATGAACCTGTACCCTCCATAACCTCAACTCGGTCACTGGAAAGTACCAATGCAGAACTCCACACAAATATGCCCTGAACGTGTAACCGCCCATAACCTCCTTGTCTCACTGGAACGTACCAATGCAGAATTCCACACAAATATGCCCTGAACGTGTAACCGCCTATAACCTCCTTGTCTCACTGGAACGCACCAATGCAGAACTCCACACAAATATGCCCTGAACCTGTACCCGTCCATAACCTCCCTGTCTCACAGGAACGTCCCACTGCAGAACTCCACACAAATGTGCCATGAACCTGTACCCTCCAAAACCTCCCTCTCTCACTGGAAAGTACCAATGCTGAACTCCACACAAATATGCCCTGAACCTGTACCCTCCATAACCTCCCGTCTCACTGGAACGTACCAATGCAGAATTCCACACAAATATGCCCTGAACCTGTACCCCTCCATAACCTCCCTGTCTCACTGGAACGTACCAATGCAGAACTCCACACAAATATGCCCTGAACCTGTACCCTCCATAACCTCCCTGTCTCACTGGAACGTACCAATGCAGAATTCCACACAAATATGCCCTGAACCTGTACCCGCCCATAACCTCCTTGTCTCACTGGAACAAACCATTGCAGAAATCCACACAAATATGCTCTGAACCGGTACCCCTCCATAACCTCCCTGTCTCACGGGAACGTACCAATGCAGAACTCCACACAAATATGCCCTGAACCTGTACCCTTCCATAACCTCCCTGTCTCACTGGAACGCACCAATGCCGAACTCCAATCAAATATGCCCTGATCCTGTACCGTGCATAACCTCCCTGTCTGACTGGAACGTACCATTGCAGAACACCACACAAATGTGCCCTGAACCCTTACCCCTCCATAACCTCCCAGTCTCAGTGGAACATACCAACACAGAAATCCACACAAATATACCCTGAACCTATACCCCTCCAAAACCTCCCTGTCTCACTGGAACGTACCAATGCAGATCTCCACACAAATTTGCCCTGAACCTGTACCCCTCCATAACCTCCCTGTCTCGCTGGAACGTAACAATGCAGAACTCCACACAAATATGCCATGAACCTGTACCCTCCATAACCTCTCTGTCTTACTGGAAAGTACCAATGCAGAACTCCACACAAATATGCCCTGAACCTGTAACCTCCATAACCTCCCTGTCTCACTGGAGCGTACCAATGCAGAACTACCCACAAATATGCCCTGAACCTCTACCCCTCCATAACCTCCCTGTCTCACTGGAACGTACCAATGCTGAACTCAACACAAATATGCCATGAACCTGTACCCCTGCATAACCTCCCTGTCTCACCGGAAGGTCCAAACGCAGAACTCCACACAAATATGCCCTGAACCTGTACCTCTCCATAACCTCCCTGTCTCACTGGAACGTACCAATGCAGAACTCCACACAAATATGCCCTGAACCTGTACCCTGCATAATGTCCCTGTCTCACTGGAACGTACCAATGCAGAACTACACACAAATCTGCCCTGAACCTGTACCTCTCCATAACCTCCCTGCTCACCGGAAAGTACCAATGCAGAACTCCACACAAATATGCCCTGAACCTATACCTCTCCATAACCTCCCTGTCTCACTGGGACGTACCAATGCAGAACTACCCACAAATATGCCCTGAACATGTACCCATCCATAACCTCCTTGTCTCACTGGAACGTACCAATGCTGAACTGAACACAAATATGCCATGAACCTGTACGCCTCCATAACCTCCCTGTCTCACCGTAACGTCCAAACGCAGAACTCCACACAAATATGCCCTGAACCTGTACCTCTCCATAACCTCCCTTGTCTCACTGGAACGTACCAATGCAGAACTCCACACAAATATGCCCTGAACCTCTACCCTCCATAACCTCCCTGTCTCACTGGAACGTACCAATGCAGAACTCCACACAAATATGCCCTGAACCTGTACCCGTCCATAACCTCCCTGTCTCACTGGAACGTCCCACTGCAGAACTCCACACAAATGTGCCATGAACCTGTACCCTCCATAACCTCCCTCGGTCACTGGAAAGTACCAATGCAGAACTCCACACAAATATGCCCTGAACCTGTACCCGTCCATAAACTCCCTGTCTCACTGGAACTTACCGCTGCAATACTCCACACAAACATGCCCTGTTCCTGTACCCTGCATAACGTCCCTGTCTCACTGGAACGTACCAATGCAGAACTACACACAAATATGCCCTAAACCTGTACCTCTCCAGAACCTCCCTGCTCACCGGAACGTACCAATGCAGAATTCCACACAAATATGCCCTGAACGTGTAACCGCCCATAACCTCCTTGTCTCACTGGAACGCACCAATGCAGAACTCCACACAAATATGCCCTGAACCTGTACCCGTCCATAACCTCCCTGTCTCACTGGAACGTCCCACTGCAGAACTCCACACAAATGTGCCATGAACCTGTACCCTCCAAAACCTCCCTCTCTCACTGGAAAGTACCAATGCTGAACTCCACACAAATATGCCCTGAACCTGTACCCTCCATAACCTCCCGTCTCACTGGAACGTACCAATGCAGAATTCCACACAAATATGCCCTGAACCTGTACCCCTCCATAACCTCCCTGTCTCACTGGAACGTACCAATGCAGAACTCCACACAAATATGCCCTGAACCTGTACCCTCCATAACCTCCTTGTCTCACTGGAACGTACCAATGCAGAATTCCACACAAATATGCCCTGAACCTGTACCCGCCCATAACCTCCTTGTCTCACTGGAACAAACCATTGCAGAAATCCACACTAATATGCTCTGAACCGGTACCCCTCCATAACCTCCCTGTCTCACGGGAACGTACCAATGCAGAACTCCACACAAATATGCCCTGAACCTGTACCCCTCCATAACCTCCCTGTCTCACTGGAACGTACCAATGCTGAACTCAACACAAATATGCCATGAACCTGTACCCCTGCATAACCTCCCTGTCTCACCGGAAGGTCCAAACGCAGAACTCCACACAAATATGCCCTGAACCTGTACCTCTCCATAACCTCCCTGTCTCACTGGAACGTACCAATGCAGAACTCCACACAAATATGCCCTGAACCTGTACCCTGCATAATGTCCCTGTCTCACTGGAACGTACCAATGCAGAACTACACACAAATCTGCCCTGAACCTGTACCTCTCCATAACCTCCCTGCTCACCGGAAAGTACCAATGCAGAACTCCACACAAATATGCCCTGAACCTGTACCTCTCCATAACCTCCCTGTCTCACTGGAACGTACCAATGCAGAATTCCAAACAAATATGCCCTGGCCCTGTACCCCTCCATAACCTCCCAGTCACACTGGAACGTACCAACGCAGAACTCCACACAAATATACCCTGAACCTGTACCCCTCCATAACCTCCCTGTCTCACTGGAACGTACCAATGCAGAACTAGACACAAATATGCCCTGAACCTGTACCCTCCATAACCTCCCTGTCTCACTGGAACGTACCAATGCAGAATTCCACACAAATATGCCCTGAACCTGTAACCGCCCATAACCTCCTTGTCTCACTGGAACAAACCAATGCAGAACTCCACACAAATATGCTCTGAACCTATACCCCTCCATAACCTCCCTGTCTCACGGGAACGTACCAATGCAGAACTCCACACAAATTTGCCCTGAACCTGTACCCCTCCATAACCTCCCTGTCTCACTGGAACGCACGAATGCCGAACTCCAATCAAATATGCCCTGAACGTCTAACCGCCCATAATCTCCTTGTCTCACTGGAACGCACCAATGCAGAACTCCACACAAATATGCCCTGAACCTGTACCCGTCCATAACCTCCCTGTCTCACTGGAACGTCCCACTGCAGAACTCCACACAAATGTGCCATGAACCTGTACCCTCCATAACCTCCCTCTCTCACTGGAAAGTACCAATGCTGAACTCCACACAAATATGCCCTGAACCTGTACCCCTCCATAACCTCCCTGTCTCACTGGAACGTACCATTGCAGAACACCACACAAATATGCCCTGAACCTGTACCCCTGCATAACCTCCCTGTCTCACCGGAAGGTCCAAACGCAGAACTCCACACAAATATGCCCTGAACCTGTACCTCTCCATAACCTCCCTGTCTCACTGGAACGAACCAATGCAGAACTCCACACAAATATGCCCTGAACCTGTACCCTGCATAATGTCCCTGTCTCACTGGAACGTACCAATGCAGAACTACACACAAATATGCCCTGAACCTGTACCTCTCCATAACCTCCCTGCTCACCGGAACGTACCAATGCAGAACTCCACACAAATATGCCCTGAACCTATACCTCTCCATAACCTCCCAGTCTCACTGGAACGTACCAATGCAGAATTCCAAACAAATATGCCCTGACCCTGTACCCCCCCATAACCTCCCAGTCAGACTGGAACGTACCAACGCAGAACTCCACACAAATATAACCTGAACCTGTACCCCTCCATAACCTCCCTGTCTAACTGGAACGTACCAATGCAGAACTCCACACAAATATGCCCTGAACCTGTACCCTCCATAACCTCCCTGTCTCACTGGAACGTACCAATGCAGAATTCCACACAAATATGCCCTGAACCTGTACACGCCCATAACCTCCTTGTCTCACTGGAACGTACCAATGCTGAACTCAACACAAATATGCCATGAACCTGTACCCCTGCATAACCTCCCTGTCTCACCGGAATGTCCAAACGCAGAACTCCACACAAATATGCCCTGAACCTGTACCTCTCCATAACCTCCCTGTCTCACTGGAACGAACCAATGCAGAACTCAACACAAATATGCCCTGAATCTGTACCTCTCCATAACCTCCCTGCTCACCGGAACGTACCAATGCAGAACTCCACACAAATATGCCCTGAACCTATACCTCTCCATAACCTCCCAGTCTCACTGGAACGTACCAATGCAGAATTCCAAACAAATATGCCCTGACCCTGTACCCCTCCATAACCTCCCAGTCACACTGGAACGTACCAACGCAGAACTCCACACAAATATACCCTGAACCTGTACCCCTCCATAACCTCCCTGTCTAACTGGAACGTACCAATGCAGAACTCCACACAAATATGCCCTGAACCTGTACCCTCCATAACCTCCCTGTCTCACTGGAACGTACCAATGCAGAATTCCACACAAATATGCCCTGAACCTGTACACGCCCATAACCTCCTTGTCTCACTGGAACGTACCAATGCTGAACTCAACACAAATATGCCATGAACCTGTACCCCTGCATAACCTCCCTGTCTCACCGGAATGTCCAAACGCAGAACTCCACACAAATATGCCCTGAACCTGTACCTCTCCATAACCTCCCTGTCTCACTGGAACGAACCAATGCAGAACTCAACACAAATATGCCCTGAATCTGTACCCCTCCATAAACTCCCTGTCTCACTGGAACGTACCAATGAAGAACTCCACACAAATATGCCCTGAACCTGTACCCCTCCATAACCTCCCTGTCTCACTGGAATGTACCATTGCAGAACACCACACAAATATGCCCTGAACCTGTACCCCTGCATAAACTCCCTGTCTCACCGGAAAGTCTAAACGCAGAACTCCACACAAATATGCCCTGAACCTGTACCTCTCCATAACCTCCCTGTCTCACTGGAACGAACCAATGCAGAATTCCACACAAATATGCCCTGAACCTGTACCCGCCCATAACCTCCTTGTCTCACTGGAACAAACCAATGCAGAACTCCACACAAATATGCTCTGAACCTATACCCCTCCATAACCTCCCTGTCTCACGGGAACGTACCAATGCAGAACTCCACACAAATATGCCCTGAACCTGTACCCCTCCATAACCTCCCTGTCTCACTGGAACGCACGAATGCCGAACTCCAATCAAATATGCCCTGAACGTCTAACCGCCCATAATCTCCTTGTCTCACTGGAACGCACCAATGCAGAACTCCACACAAATATGCCCTGAACCTGTACCCGTCCATAACCTCCCTGTCTCACTGGAACGTCCCACTGCAGAACTCCACACAAATGTGCCATGAACCTGTACCCTCCATAACCTCCCTCTCTCACTGGAAAGTACCAATGCTGAACTCCACACAAATATGCCCTGAACCTGTACCCCTCCATAACCTCCCTGTCTCACTGGAACGTACCATTGCAGAACACCACACAAATATGCCCTGAACCTGTACCCCTGCATAACCTCCCTGTCTCACTGGAACGCACGAATGCCGAACTCCAATCAAATATGCCCTGAACGTCTAACCGCCCATAATCTCCTTGTCTCACTGGAACGCACCAATGCAGAACTCCACACAAATATGCCCTGAACCTGTACCCGTCCATAACCTCCCTGTCTCACTGGAACGTCCCACTGCAGAACTCCACACAAATGTGCCATGAACCTGTACCCTCCATAACCTCCCTCTCTCACTGGAAAGTACCAATGCTGAACTCCACACAAATATGCCCTGAACCTGTACCCCTCCATAACCTCCCTGTCTCACTGGAACGTACCATTGCAGAACACCACACAAATATGCCCTGAACCTGTACCCCTGCATAACCTCCCTGTCTCACCGGAAGGTCCAAACGCAGAACTCCACACAAATATGCCCTGAACCTGTACCTCTCCATAACCTCCCTGTCTCACTGGAACGAACCAATGCAGAACTCAACACAAATATGCCCTGAATCTGTACCCCTCCATAAACTCCCTGTCTCACTGGAACGTACCAATGCAGAACTCCACACAAATATGCCCTGAACCTGTACCCTGCATAATGTCCCTGTCTCACTGGAACGTACCAATGCAGAACTACACACAAATATGCCCTGAACCTGTACCTCTCCATAACCTCCCTGCTCACCGGAACGTACCAATGCAGAACTCCACACAAATATGCCCTGAACCTATACCTCTCCATAACCTCCCAGTCTCACTGGAACGTACCAATGCAGAGTTCCAAACAAATATGCCCTGACCCTGTACCCCTCCATAACCTCCCAGTCACACTGGAACGTACCAACGCAGAACTCCACACAAATATACCCTGAACCTGTACCCCTCCATAACCTCCCTGTCTAACTGGAACGTACCAATGCAGAACTCCACACAAATATGCCCTGAACCTGTACCCTCCATAACCTCCCTGTCTCACTGGAACGTACCAATGCAGAATTCCACACAAATATGCCCTGAACCTGTACACGCCCATAACCTCCTTGTCTCACTGGAACGTACCAATGCTGAACTCAACACAAATAGGCCATGAACCTGTACCCCTGCATAACCTCCCTGTCTCACCGGAATGTCCAAACGCAGAATTCCAAACAAATATGCCCTGACCCTGTACCCCTTCATAACCTCCCAGTCACACTGGAACGTACCAACGCAGAACTCCACACAAATATACCCTGAACATGTACCCCTCCATAACTTCCCTGTCTAACTGGAACGTACCAATGCAGAACTCCACACAAATATGCCCTGAACCTGTACCCTCCATAACCTCCCTGTCTCACTGGAACGTACCAATGCAGAATTCCACACAAATATGCCCTGAACCTGTACACGCCCATAACCTCCTTGTCTCACTGGAACGTACCAATGCTGAACTCAACACAAATATGCCATGAACCTGTACCCCTGCATAACCTCCCTGTCTCACCGGAATGTCCAAACGCAGAACTCCACACAAATATGCCCTGAACCTGTACCTCTCCATAACGTCCCTGTCTCACTGGAACGAACCAATGCAGAACTCAACACAAATATGCCCTGAATCTGTACCTCTCCATAACCTCCCTGCTCACCGGAACGTACCAATGCAGAACTCCACACAAATATGCCCTGAACCTATACCTCTCCATAACCTCCCAGTCTCACTGGAACGTACCAATGCAGAATTCCAAACAAATATGCCCTGACCCTGTACCCCTCCATAACCTCCCAGTCACACTGGAACGTACCAACGCAGAACTCCACACAAATATGCCCTGAACCTGTACCCCTCCATAACCTCCCTGTCTAACTGGAACGTACCAATGCAGAACTCCACACAAATATGCCCTGAACCTGTACCCTCCATAACCTCCCTGTCTCACTGGAACGTACCAATGCAGAATTCCACACAAATATGCCCTGAACCTGTACACGCCCATAACCTCCTTGTCTCACTGGAACGTACCAATGCTGAACTCAACACAAATATGCCATGAACCTGTACCCCTGCATAACCTCCCTGTCTCACCGGAATGTCCAAACGCAGAACTCCACACAAATGTGCCCTGAACCTGTACCTCTCCATAACCTCCCTGTCTCACTGGAACGAACCAATGCAGAACTCAGCACAAATATGCCCTGAATCTGTACCCCTCCATAAACTCCCTGTCTCACTGGAACGTACCAATGAAGAACTCCACACAAATATGCCCTGAACCTGTACCCCTCCATAACCTCCCTGTCTCACTGGAACGTACCATTGCAGAACACCACACAAATATGCCCTGAACCTGTACCCCTGCATAAACTCCCTGTCTCACCGGAAGGTCCAAACGCCGAACTCCACACAAATATGCCCTGAACCTGTACCTCTCCTTAACCTCCCTGTCTCACTGGAACGAACCAATGCAGAACTCAACACAAATATGCCCTGAATCTGTACCCCTCCATAAACTCCCTGTCTCACTGGAACGTACCAATGCAGAACTCCACACAAATATGCCCTGAACCTGTACCCTGCATAATGTCCCTGTCTCACTGGAACGTACCAATGCAGAACTACACACAAATATGCCCTGAACCTGTACCTCTCCATAACCTCCCTGCTCACCGGAACGTACCAATGCAGAACTCCACACAAATATGCCCTGAACCTATACCTCTCCATAACCTCCCTGTCTCACTGGAACGTACCAATGCAGAATTCCAAACAAATATGCCCTGACCCTGTACCCCTCCATAACCTCACAGTCAGACTGGAACGTACCAACGCAGAACTCCACACAAATATGCCCTGAACCTGTACCCTCCAAAACCTCCCTGTCTCACCGGAAGGTCCAAACGCAGAACTCCGCACAAATATACCCTGAACCTGTACCCCTCCATAACCTTCCTGTCTCACTGGAACGTACCAATGCAGAACTCCACACAAATATGCCCTGAACCTGTACCCTCCATAACCTCCCTGTCTTACTGGAACGTACCAATGCAGAAT
This sequence comes from Hemitrygon akajei, assembly GCF_048418815.1. Classification (NCBI taxonomy): domain Eukaryota; kingdom Metazoa; phylum Chordata; class Chondrichthyes; order Myliobatiformes; family Dasyatidae; genus Hemitrygon; species Hemitrygon akajei. The sequence continues at coordinate 667,235 of NW_027331970.1, forward strand.
TCCACACAAATATGCCCTGAACCTGTACACGCCCATAACCTCCTTGTCTCACTGGAACGTACCAATGCTGAACTCAACACAAATATGCCATGAACCTGTACCCCTGCATAACCTCCCTGATTCACCGGAATGTCCAAACGCAGAATTCCACACAAATATGCCCTGAACCTGTACCTCTCCATAACCTCCCTGTCTCACTGGAACGAACCAATGCAGAACTCAACACAAATATGCCCTGAATCTGTACCCCTCCATAAACTCCCTGTCTCACTGGAACGTACCAATGCAGAACTCCACACAAATATGCCCTGAACCTGTACCCCTCCATAACCTCCCTGTCTCACTGGAACGTACCATTGCAGAACACCACACAAATATGCCCTGAACCTGTACCCCTGCATAAACTCCCTGTCTCACCGGAAGGTCCAAACGCAGAACTCCACACAAATATGCCCTGAACCTGTACCTCTCCATAACCTCCCTGTCTCACTGGAACGAACCAATGCAGAACTCAACACAAATATGCCCTGAATCTGTACCCCTCCATAAACTCCCTGTCTCACTGGAACGTACCAATGCAGAACTCCACACAAATATGCCCTGAACCTGTACCCTGCATAATGTCCCTGTCTCATTGGAACGTACCAATGCAGAACTACACACAAATATGCCCTGAACCTGTACCCCTCCATAACCTCCCTGTCTCACTTGAACGCACCAATGCTGAACTCCACTCAAATATGCCCTGAGCCTGTACTGTGCATAACCTCCCTGTCTCACTGGAACGTACCAATGCAGAACTCCACACAAATATGCCCTGAACCAGTACCCTCCATAACTTCCCTGTCTCACTGGAACGTACCAATGCAGAATTCCACACAAATATGCCCTGAACGTGTAACCGCCCATAACCTCCTTGTCTCACTGGAACGCACCAATGCAGAACTCCACACAAATATGCCCTGAACCTGTACCCGTCCATAACCTCCCTGTCTCACTGGAACGTCCCACTGCAGAACTCCACACAAATGTGCCATGAACCTGTACCCTCCAAAACCTCCCTCTCTCACTGGAAAGTACCAATGCTGAACTCCACACAAATATGCCCTGAACCTGTACCCTCCATAACCTCCCGTCTCACTGGAACGTACCAATGCAGAATTCCACACAAATATGCCCTGAACCTGTACCCCTCCATAACCTCCCTGTCTCACTGGAACGTACCAATGCAGAACTCCACACAAATATGCCCTGAACCTGTACCCTCCATAACCTCCCTGTCTCACTGGAACGTACCAATGCAGAATTCCACACAAATATGCCCTGAACCTGTACTCGCCCATAACCTCCTTGTCTCACTGGAACAAACCATTGCAGAAATCCACACAAATATGCTCTGAACCGGTACCCCTCCATAACCTCCCTGTCTCACGGGAACGTACCAATGCAGAACTCCACACAAATATGCCCTGAACCTGTACCCCTCCATAACCTCCCTGTCTCACTGGAACGCACCAATGCCGAACTCCAATCAAATATGCCCTGATCCTGTACCGTGCATAACCTCCCTGTCTGACTGGAACGTACCATTGCAGAACACCACACAAATGTGCCCTGAACCCTTACCCCTCCATAACCTCCCAGTCTCAGTGGAACATACCAACACAGAAATCCACACAAATATACCCTGAACCTGTACCCCTCCAAAACCTCCCTGTCTCACTGGAACGTACCAATGCAGATCTCCACACAAATTTGCCCTGAACCTGTACCCTCCATAACCTCTCTGTCTTACTGGAAAGTACCAATGCAGAACTCAACACAAATATGCCCTGAACCTGTACCTCTCCATAACCTCCCTGTCTCACTGGAACGTACCACTGCAGAATTCCACACAAATATGCCCTGAACCTGTAACCTCCATAACCTCCCTGTCTCACTGGAACGTACCAATGCAGAACTACCCACAAATATGCCCTGAACCTCTACCCCTCCATAACCTCCCTGTCTCACTGGAACGTACCAATGCTGAACTCAACACAAATATGCCATGAACCTGTACCCCTGCATAACCTCCCTGTCTCACCGGAAGGTCCAAACGCAGAACTCCACACAAATATGCCCTGAACCTGTACCTCTCCATAACCTCCCTGCTCACCGGAAAGTACCAATGCAGAACTCCACACAAATATGCCCTGAAACTATACCTCTCCATAACCTCCCTGTCTCACTGGAACGTACCAATGCAGAATTCCAAACAAATATGCCCTGACCCTGTACCCCTCCATGACCTCCCAGTCACACTGGAACGTACCAACGCAGAACTCCACACAAATATACCCTGAACCTGTACCCCTCCATAACATCCCTGTCTCACTGGAACGTTCCAATGCAGAACCAGACACAAATATGCCCTGAACCTGTACCCTCCATAACCTCCCTGTCTCACTGGAACGTACCAATGCAGAATTCCACACAAATATGCCCTGAACCTGTACCCGCCCATAACCTCCTTGTCTCACTGGAACAAACCAATGCAGAACTCCACACAAATATGCTCTGAACCTATACCCCTCCATAACCTCCCTGTCTCACGGGAACGTACCAATGCAGAACACCGCACAAATATGCCCTGAACCTGTACTCCTCCATAACCTCCCTGTCTCACTGGAACGCACGAATGCCGAACTCCAATCAAATATGCCCTGAACGTCTAACCGCCCATAATCTCCTTGTCTCACTGGAACGCACCAATGCAGAACTCCACACAAATATGCCCTGAACCTGTACCCGTCCATAACCTCCCTGTCTCACTGGAACGTCCCACTGCAGAACTCCACACAAATGTGCCATGAACCTGTACCCTCCATAACCTCCCTCTCTCACTGGAAAGTACCAATGAAGTACTCCACACAAATATGCCCTGAACCTGTACCCCTCCATAACCTCCCTGTCTCACTGGAACGTACCATTGCAGAACACCACACAAATATGCCCTGAACCTGTACCCCTGCATAACCTCCCTGTCTCACCGGAAGGTCCAAACGCAGAACTCCACACAAATATGCCCTGAACCTGTACCTCTCCATAACCTCCCTGTCTCACTGGAACGAACCAATGCAGAACTCCACACAAATATGCCCTGAACATGTACCCTGCATAATGTCCCTGTCTCACTGGAACGTACCAATGCAGAACTACACACAAATATGCCCTGAACCTGCACCTCTCCATAACCTCCCTGCTCACCGGAACGTACCAATGCAGAACTCCACACAAATATGCCCTGAACCTGTACCTCTCCATAACCTCCCAGTCTCACTGGAACGTACCAATGCAGAATTCCAAACAAATATGCCCTGACCTGTAACCCTCCATTACCTCCCAGTCACACTGGAACGTACCAACGCAGAACTCCACACAAATATGCCCTGAACCTGTACCCCTCCATAACCTCCCTGTCTCACTGGAACGTACCATTGCAGAACACCACACAAATATGCCCTGAACCTGTACCCCTGCATAAACTCCCTGTCTCACCGGAAGGTCCAAACGCAGAACTCCACACAAATATGCCCTGAACCTGTACCTCTCCATAACCTCCCTGTCTCACTGGAACGAACCAATGCAGAACTCAACACAAATATGCCCTGAATCTGTACCCCTCCATAAACTCCCTGTCTCACTGGAACGTACCAATGCAGAACTCCACACAAATATGCCCTGAACCTGTACCCTGCATAATGTCCCTGTCTCATTGGAACGTACCAATGCAGAACTACACACAAATATGCCCTGAACCTGTACCCCTCCATAACCTCCCTGTCTCACTTGAACGCACCAATGCTGAACTCCACTCAAATATGCCCTGAGCCTGTACTGTGCATAACCTCCCTGTCTCACTGGAACGTACCAATGCAGAACTCCACACAAATATGCCCTGAACCAGTACCCTCCATAACTTCCCTGTCTCACTGGAACGTACCAATGCAGAATTCCACACAAATATGCCCTGAACGTGTAACCGCCCATAACCTCCTTGTCTCACTGGAACGCACCAATGCAGAACTCCACACAAATATGCCCTGAACCTGTACCCGTCCATAACCTCCCTGTCTCACTGGAACGTCCCACTGCAGAACTCCACACAAATGTGCCATGAACCTGTACCCTCCAAAACCTCCCTCTCTCACTGGAAAGTACCAATGCTGAACTCCACACAAATATGCCCTGAACCTGTACCCTCCATAACCTCCCGTCTCACTGGAACGTACCAATGCAGAATTCCACACAAATATGCCCTGAACCTGTACCCCTCCATAACCTCCCTGTCTCACTGGAACGTACCAATGCAGAACTCCACACAAATATGCCCTGAACCTGTACCCTCCATAACCTCCCTGTCTCACTGGAACGTACCAATGCAGAATTCCACACAAATATGCCCTGAACCTGTACTCGCCCATAACCTCCTTGTCTCACTGGAACAAACCATTGCAGAAATCCACACAAATATGCTCTGAACCGGTACCCCTCCATAACCTCCCTGTCTCACGGGAACGTACCAATGCAGAACTCCACACAAATATGCCCTGAACCTGTACCCCTCCATAACCTCCCTGTCTCACTGGAACGCACCAATGCCGAACTCCAATCAAATATGCCCTGATCCTGTACCGTGCATAACCTCCCTGTCTGACTGGAACGTACCATTGCAGAACACCACACAAATGTGCCCTGAACCCTTACCCCTCCATAACCTCCCAGTCTCAGTGGAACATACCAACACAGAAATCCACACAAATATACCCTGAACCTGTACCCCTCCAAAACCTCCCTGTCTCACTGGAACGTACCAATGCAGATCTCCACACAAATTTGCCCTGAACCTGTACCCTCCATAACCTCTCTGTCTTACTGGAAAGTACCAATGCAGAACTCAACACAAATATGCCCTGAACCTGTACCTCTCCATAACCTCCCTGTCTCACTGGAACGTACCACTGCAGAATTCCACACAAATATGCCCTGAACCTGTAACCTCCATAACCTCCCTGTCTCACTGGAACGTACCAATGCAGAACTACCCACAAATATGCCCTGAACCTCTACCCCTCCATAACCTCCCTGTCTCACTGGAACGTACCAATGCTGAACTCAACACAAATATGCCATGAACCTGTACCCCTGCATAACCTCCCTGTCTCACCGGAAGGTCCAAACGCAGAACTCCACACAAATATGCCCTGAACCTGTACCTCTCCATAACCTCCCTGCTCACCGGAAAGTACCAATGCAGAACTCCACACAAATATGCCCTGAACCTATACCTCTCCATAACCTCCCTGTCTCACTGGAACGTACCAATGCAGAATTCCAAACAAATATGCCCTGACCCTGTACCCCTCCATGACCTCCCAGTCACACTGGAACGTACCAACGCAGAACTCCACACAAATATACCCTGAACCTGTACCCCTCCATAACATCCCTGTCTCACTGGAACGTTCCAATGCAGAACCAGACACAAATATGCCCTGAACCTGTACCCTCCATAACCTCCCTGTCTCACTGGAAAGTACCAATGCAGAATTCCACACAAATATGCCCTGAACCTGTACCCGCCCATAACCTCCTTGTCTCACTGGAACAAACCAATGCAGAACTCCACACAAATATGCTCTGAACCTATACCCCTCCATAACCTCCCTGTCTCACGGGAACGTACCAATGCAGAACACCGCACAAATATGCCCTGAACCTGTACTCCTCCATAACCTCCCTGTCTCACTGGAACGCACGAATGCCGAACTCCAATCAAATATGCCCTGAACGTCTAACCGCCCATAATCTCCTTGTCTCACTGGAACGCACCAATGCAGAACTCCACACAAATATGCCCTGAACCTGTACCCGTCCATAACCTCCCTGTCTCACTGGAACGTCCCACTGCAGAACTCCACACAAATGTGCCATGAACCTGTACCCTCCATAACCTCCCTCTCTCACTGGAAAGTACCAATGAAGTACTCCACACAAATATGCCCTGAACCTGTACCCCTCCATAACCTCCCTGTCTCACTGGAACGTACCATTGCAGAACACCACACAAATATGCCCTGAACCTGTACCCCTGCATAACCTCCCTGTCTCACCGGAAGGTCCAAACGCAGAACTCCACACAAATATGCCCTGAACCTGTACCTCTCCATAACCTCCCTGTCTCACTGGAACGAACCAATGCAGAACTCCACACAAATATGCCCTGAACATGTACCCTGCATAATGTCCCTGTCTCACTGGAACGTACCAATGCAGAACTACACACAAATATGCCCTGAACCTGCACCTCTCCATAACCTCCCTGCTCACCGGAACGTACCAATGCAGAACTCCACACAAATATGCCCTGAACCTGTACCTCTCCATAACCTCCCAGTCTCACTGGAACGTACCAATGCAGAATTCCAAACAAATATGCCCTGACCTGTAACCCTCCATTACCTCCCAGTCACACTGGAACGTACCAACGCAGAACTCCACACAAATATACCCTGAACCTGTACCCCTCCATAACCTCCCTGTCTAACTGGAACGTACCAATGCAGAACTCCACACAAGTATGCCCTGAACCTGTACCCTCCATAACCTCCCTGTCTCACTGGAACGTACCAATGCAGAATTCCACACAAATATGCCCTGAACCTGTACACGCCCATAACCTCCTTGTCTCACTGGAACGTACCAATGCTGAACTCAACACAAATATGCCATGAACCTGTACCCCTGCATAACCTCCCTGTCTCACCGGAATGTCCAAACGCAGAATTCCAAACAAATATGCCCTGACCCTGTACCCCTCCATAACCTCCCAGTCACACTGGAACGTACCAACGCAGAACTCCACACAAATATACCCTGAACCTGTACCCCTCCATAACCTCCCTGTCTAACTGGAACGTACCAATGCAGAACTCCACACAAATATGCCCTGAACCTGTACCCTCCATAACCTCCCTGTCTCACTGGAACGTACCAATGCAGAATTCCACACAAATATGCCCTGAACCTGTACACGCCCATAACCTCCTTGTCTCACTGGAACGTACCAATGCTGAACTCAACACAAATATGCCATGAACCTGTACCCCTGCATAACCTCCCTGTCTCACCGGAATGTCCAAACGCAGAACTCCACACAAATATGCCCTGAACCTGTACCTCTCCATAACCTCCCTGTCTCACTGGAACGAACCAATGCAGAACTCAACACAAATATGCCCTGAATCTGTACCTCTCCATAACCTCCCTGCTCACCGGAACGTACCAATGCAGAACTCCACACAAATATGCCCTGAACCTGTACCCTGCATAATGTCCCTGTCTCACTGGAACGTACCAATGCAGAACTACACACAAATATGCCCTGAACCTGTACCTCTCCATAACCTCCCTGCTCACCGGAACGTACCAATGCAGAACTCCACACAAATATGCCCTGAACCTATACCTCTCCATAACCTCCCTGTCTCACTGGAACGTACCAATGCAGAATTCCAAACAAATATGCCCTGACCCTGTACCCCTCCATAACCTCCCAGTCAGACTGGAACGTACCAACGCAGAACTCCACACAAATATGCCCTGAACCTGTACCCTCCATATCCTCCCTGTCTCACTGGAACGTACCAATGCAGAATTCCACACAAATATGCCCTGAACCTGTACCCGCCCATTACCTCCTTGTCTCACTGGAACGTACCAATGCTGAACTCAACACAAATATGCCATGAACCTGTACCCCTGCATAACCTCCCTGTCTCACCGGAAGGTCCAAACGCAGAACTCCACACAAATATACCCTGAACCTGTACCCCTCCATAACCTCCCTGTCTCACTGGAACGTACCAATGCAGAACTCCACACAAATATGCCCTGAACCTGTACCCTCCATAACCTCCCTGTCTTACTGGAACGTACCAATGCAGAATTCCAGACAAATATGCCCTGAACCTGTACACGCCCATAACCTCCTTGTCTCACTGGAACGTACCAATGCTGAACTCAGCACAAATATGCCATGAACCTGTACCCCTGCATAACCTCCCTGTCTCACCGGAATGTCCAAACGCAGAACTCCACACAAATATGCCCTGAACCTGTACCTCTCCATAACCTCCCTGTCTCACTGGAACGTACCAATGCAGAATTCCACACAAATATGCCCTGAACCTGTACCCTCCATAACCTCCCTCTCTCACTGTAAAGTACCAATGCTGAACTCCACACAAATATGCCCTGAAGCTGTACCCCTCCATAACCTCCCTGTCTCACTGGAACGTACCATTGCAGAACACCACACAAATATGCCCTGAACCTGTACCCCTGCATAACCTCCCTGTCTCACCGGAAGGTCCAAACGCAGAACTCCACACAAATATGCCCTGAACCTGTACCTCTCCATAACCTCCCTGTCTCACTGGAACGAACCAATGCAGAACTCAACACAAATATGCCCTGAATCTGTACCCCTCCATAAACTCCCTGTCTCACTGGAACGTACCAATGCAGAACTCCACACAAATATGCCCTGAACCTGTACCCTGCATAATGTCCCTGTCTCACTGGAACGTACCAATGCAGAACTACACACAAATATGCCCTGAACCTGTACCTCTCCATAACCTCCCTGCTCACCGGAACGTACCAATGCAGAACTCCACACAAATATGCCCTGAACCTGTACCTCTCCATAACCTCCCAGTCTCACTGGAACGTACCAATGCAGAATTCCAAACAAATATGCCCTGACCCTGTACCCCTCCATAACCTCCCAGTCACACTGGAACGTACCAACGCAGAACTCCTCACAAATATACCCTGAACCTGTACCCCTCCATAACCTCCCTGTCTGACTGGAACGTACCAATGCAGAACTCCACACAAATATGCCCTGAACCTGTACCCTCCATAACCTCCCTGTCTCACTGGAACGTACCAATGCAGAATTCCACACAAATATGCCCTGAACCTGTACACGCCCATAACCTCCTTGTCTCACTGGAACGTACCAATGCTGAACTCAACACAAATATGCCATGAACCTGTACCCCTGCATAACCTCCCTGTCTCACCGGAATGTCCAAACGCAGAATTCCAAACAAATATGCCCTGACCCTGTACCCCTCCATAACCTCCCAGTCACACTGGAACGTACCAACGCAGAACTCCACACAAATATACCCTGAACCTGTACCCCTCCATAACCTCCCTGTCTAACTGGAACGTACCAATGCAGAACTCCACACAAATATGCCCTGAACCTGTACCCTCCATAACCTCCCTGTCTCACTGGAACGTACCAATGCAGAATTCCACACAAATATGCCCTGAACCTGTACACGCCCATAACCTCCTTGTCTCACTGGAACGTACCAATGCTGAACTCAACACAAATATGCCATGAACCTGTACCCCTGCATAACCTCCCTGTCTCACCGGAATGTCCAAACGCAGAACTCCACACAAATATGCCCTGAACCTGTACCTCTCCATAACCTCCCTGTCTCACTGGAACGAACCAATGCAGAACTCAACACAAATATGCCCTGAATCTGTACCTCTCCATAACCTCCCTGCTCACCGGAACGTACCAATGCAGAACTCCACACAAATATGCCCTGAACCTGTACCCTGCATAATGTCCCTGTTTCACTGGAACGTACCAATGCAGAACTACACACAAATATGCCCTGAACCTGTACCTCTCCATAACCTCCCTGCTCACCGGAACGTACAAATGCAGAACTCCACACCAATATGCCCTGAACCTATACCTCTCCATAACCTCCCTGTCTCACTGGAACGTACCAATGCAGAATTCCAAACAAATATGCCCTGACCCTGTACCCCTCCATAATCTCCCAGTCAGACTGGAACGTACCAACGCAGAACTCCACACAAATATGCCCTGAACCTGTACCCTCCATAACCTCCCTGTCTCACTGGAACGTACCAATGCAGAATTCCACACAAATATGCCCTGAACCTGTACCCGCCCATAACCTCCTTGTCTCACTGGAACGTACCAATGCTGAACTCAACACAAATATGCCATGAACCTGTACCCCTGCATAACCTCCCTGTCTCACCGGAAGGTCCAAACGCAGAACTCCACACAAATATACCCTGAACCTGTACCCCTCCATAACCTCCCTGTCTCACTGGAACGTACCAATGCAGAACTCCACACAAATATGCCCTGAACCTGTACCCTCCATAACCTCCCTGTCTTACTGGAACGTACCAATGCAGAATTCCACACAAATATGCCCTGAACCTGTACACGCCCATAACCTCCTTGTCTCACTGGAACGTACCAATGCTGAACTCAGCACAAATATGCCATGAACCTGTACCCCTGCATAACCTCCCTGTCTCACCGGAATGTCCAAACGCAGAACTCCACACAAATATGCCCTGAACCTGTACCTCTCCATAACCTCCCTGTCTCACTGGAACGTACCAATGCAGAATTGCACACAAATATGCCCTGAACCTGTACCCTCCATAACCTCCCTCTCTCACTGGAAAGTACCAATGCTGAACTGCACACAAATATGCCCTGAACCTGTACCCCTCCATAACCTCCCTGTCTCACTGGAACGTACCATTGCAGAACACCACACAAATATGCCCTGAACCTGTACCCCTGCATAACCTCCCTGTCTCACCGGAAGGTCCAAACGCAGAACTCCACACAAATATGCCCTGAACCTGTACCTCTCCATAACCTCCCTGTCTCACTGGAACGAACCAATGCAGAACTCAACACAAATATGCCCTGAATCTGTACCCCTCCATAAACTCCCTGTCTCACTGGAACGTACCAATGCAGAACTCCACACAAATATGCCCTGAACCTGTACCCTGCATAATGTCCCTGTCTCACTGGAACGTACCAATGCCGAACTACACACAAATATGCCCTGAACCTGTACCTCTCCATAACCTCCCTGCTCACCGGAACGTACCAATGCAGAACTCCACACAAATATGCCCTGAACCTGTACCTCTCCATAACCTCCCAGTCTCACTGGAACGTACCAATGCAGAATTCCAAACAAATATGCCCTGACCCTGTACCCCTCCATAACCTCCCAGTCACACTGGAACGTACCAACGCAGAACTCCTCACAAATATACCCTGAACCTGTACCCCTCCATAACCTCCCTGTCTGACTGGAACGTACCAATGCAGAACTCCACACAAATATGCCCTGAACCTGTACCCTCCATAACCTCCCTGTCTCACTGGAACGTACCAATGCAGAATTCCACACAAATATGCCCTGAACCTGTACACGCCCATAACCTCCTTGTCTCACTGGAACGTACCAATGCTGAACTCAACACAAATATGCCATGAACCTGTACCCCTGCATAACCTCCCTGTCTAACTGGAACGTACCAATGCAGAACTCCACACAAATATGCCCTGAACCTGTACCCTCCATAACCTCCCTGTCTCACTGGAACGTACCAATGCAGAATTCCACACAAATATGCCCTGAACTTGTACACGCCCATAACCTCCTTGTTTCACTGGAACGTACCAATGCTGAACTCAACACAAATATGCCATGAACCTGTACCCCTGCATAACCTCCCTGTCTCACCGGAATGTCCAAACGCAGAACTCCACACAAATATGCCCTGAACCTGTACCTCTCCATAACCTCCCTGTCTCACTGGAACGAACCAATGCAGAACTCAACACAAATATGCCCTGAATCTGTACCTCTCCATAACCTCCCTGCTCACCGGAACGTACCAATGCAGAACTCCACACAAATATGCCCTGAACCTGTACCCTGCATAATGTCCCTGTCTCACTGGAACGTACCAATGCAGAACTACACACAAATATGCCCTGAACCTGTACCTCTCCATAACCTCCCTGCTCACCGGAACGTACCAATGCAGAACTCCACACAAATATGCCCTGAACCTATACCTCTCCATAACCTCCCTGTCTCACTGGAACGTATGAATGCAGAATTCCAAACAAATATGCCCTGACCCTGTACCCCTCCATAACCTCCCAGTCAGACTGGAACGTACCAACGCAGAACTCCACACAAATATGCCCTGAACCTTTACCCTCCATAACCTCCCTGTCTCACTGGAACGTACCAATGCAGAATTCCACACAAATATGCCCTGAACCTGTACCCGCCCATAACCTCCTTGTCTCACTGGAACGTACCAATGCTGAACTCAACACAAATATGCCATGAACCTGTACCCCTGCATAACCTCCCTGTCTCACCGGAAGGTCCAAACGCAGAACTCCACACAAATATACCCTGAACCTGTACCCCTCCATAACCTCCCTGTCTCACTGGAACGTACCAATGCAGAACTCCACACAAATATGCCCTGAACCTGTACCCTCCATAACCTCCCTGTCTTACTGGAACGTACCAATGCAGAATTCCACACAAATATGCCCTGAACCTGTACACGCCCATAACCTCCTTGTCTCACTGGAACGTACCAATGCTGAACTCAGCACAAATATGCCATGAACCTGTACCCCTGCATAACCTCCCTGTCTCACCGGAATGTCCAAACGCAGAACTCCACACAAATATGCCCTGAACCTGTACCTCTCCATAACCTCCCTGTCTCACTGGAACGAACCAATGCAGAACTCAACACAAATATGCCCTGAATCTGTACCCCTCCATAAACTCCCTGTCTCACTGGAACGTACCAATGCAGAACTCCACACAAATATGCCCTGAACCTGTACCCCTCCATAACCTCCCTGTCTCACTGGAACGTACCATTGCAGAGCACCACACAAATATGCCCTGAACCTGTACCCCTGCATAAACTCCCTGTCTCACCGGAAGGTCCAAACGCAGAACTCCACACAAATATGCCCTGAACCTGTACCTCTCCATAACCTCCCTGTCTCACTGGAACGAACCAATGCAGAACTCAACACAAATATGCCCTGAATCTGTACCCCTCCATAAACTCCCTGTCTCACTGGAAGGTACCAATGCAGAACACCACACAAATATGCCCTGAACCTGTACCCTGCATAATGTCCCTGTCTCACTGGAACGTACCAATGCAGAACTACACACAAATATGCCCTGAACCTGTACCTCTCCATAACCTCCCTGCTCACCAGAACGTACCAATGCAGAACTCCACACAAATATGCCCTGAACCTATACATCTCCATAACCTCCCTGTCTCACTGGAACGTACCAATGCAGAATTCCAAACAAATATGCCCTGACCCTGTACCCCTCCATAACCTCCCAGTCAGACTGGAACGTACCAACGCAGAACTCCACACAAATATACCCTGAACCTGTACCCCTCCATAACCTCCCTGTCTCACTGGAACGTACCAATGCAGAATTCCACACAAATATGCCCTGAACCTGTACCCGCCCATAACCTCCTGGTCTCACTGGAACGTACCAATGCTGAACTCAACACAAATATGCCATGAACCTGTACCCCTGCATAACCTCCCTGTCTCACCGGAAGGTCCAAACGCAGAACTCCACACAAATATGCCCTGAACCTGTACCTCTCCATAACCTCCCTGTCTCACTGGAACGAACCAATGCAGAACTCAACACAAATATGCCCTGAATCTGTACCCCTCCATAAACTCCCTGTCTCACTGGAACGTACCAATGCAGAACTCCACACAAATATGCCCTGAACCTGTACCCTGCATAATGTCCCTGTCTCACTGGAACGTACCAATGCAGAACTACACACAAATATGCCCTGAACCTGTACCTCTCCATAACCTCCCTGCTCACCGGAACGTACCAATGCAGAACTCCACACAAATATGCCCTGAACCTATACCTCTCCAAAACCTCCCTGTCTCACTGGAACGTACCAAGGCAGAATTCCAAACAAATATGCCCTGACCCTTTACCCCTCCATAACCTCCCAGTCACACTGGAACGTACCAACGCAGAACTCCACACAAATATACCCTGAACCTGTACCCCTCCATAACCTCCCTGTCTCACTGGAACGTACCAATGCAGAACTCCACACAAATATGCCCTGAACCTGTACCCTCCATAACCTCCCTGTCTCACTGGAACGTACCAATGCAGAATTCCACACAAATATGCCCTGAACCTGTACCCGCCCATAACCTCCTTGTCTCACTGGAACAAACCAATGCAAAACTCCACTCAAATATGCTCTGAACCTGTACCCCTCCATAACCTCCCTGTCTCACGGGAACGTACCAATGCAGAACTCCACACAAATATGCCCTGAACCTGTACCCCTCCATAACCTCCCTGTCTCACTGGAACGCACCAATGCCGAACTCCAATCAAATATGCCCTGAACGTGTAACCGCCCATAACCTCCTTGTCTCACTGGAACGCACCAATGCAGAACTCCACACAAATGTGCCATGAACCTGTACCCTCCATAAACTCCCTCTATCACTGGAAAGTACCAATGCTGAACTCCACACAAATATGCCCTGAACGTGTACCCCTCCATACCCTCCCTGTCTCACTGGAACTCACCAATGCTGAACTCCATTCAAATATACCCTGATCCTGTACCGTGCATAACCTCCCTGTCTCACTGGAACGTACCAATGCAGAATTCCACACAAGTATGCCCTGAACGTCTAACCGCCCATAATCTCCTTGTCTCACTGGAACGCACCAATGCTGAACTCCACACAAATATGCCCTGAACCTGTACCCGTCCATAACCTCCCTGTCTCACTGGAACGTCCCACTGCAGAACTCCACACAAATGTGCCATGAACCTGTACCCTCCATAACCTCCCTCTCTCACTGGAAAGTACCAATGCTGAACTCCACACAAATATGCCCTGAACCTGTACCCCTCCATAACCTCCCTGTCTCACTGGAACGTACCATTGCAGAACACCACACAAATATGCCCTGAACCTGTACCCCTGCATAACCTCCCTGTCTCACCGGAAGGTCCAAACGCAGAACTCCACACAAATATGCCCTGAACCTGTACCTCTCCATAACCTCCCTGTCTCACTGGAACGAACCAATGCAGAACTCAACACAAATATGCCCTGAATCTGTACCCCTTCATAATCTCCCTGTCTCACTGGAACGTAGCAACGCAGAAGTCCACACAAATATGCCCTGAACCTCTACCCTGCATAATGACCCTGTCTCACTGGAACGTACCAATGCAGAACTACACACAAATATGCCCTGAACCTGTACCTCTCCATAACCTCCCTGCTCACCGGAACGTACCAATGCAGAACTCAACACAAATATGCCCTGAACCTATACCTCTCCATAACCTCCCTGTCTCACTGGAACGTACCAATGCAGAATTCCAAACAAATATGCCCTGACCCTGTACCCCTCCATTACCTCCCAGTCACACTGGAACGTACCTACGCAAAACTCCACACAAATATACCCTGAACCTGTACCCCTCCATAACCTCCCTGTCTCACTGGAACGTACCAATGCAGAACTCCACACAAATATGCCCTGAACCTGTAGCATCCATAACCTCCCTGTCTCACTGGAACGTACCAACGCAGAACTCCACACAAATATACCCTGAACCTGTACCCCTCCATAACCTCCCTGTCTCACTGGAACGTACCAATGCAGAACTGCACACAAATATGCCCTGAACCTGTACCTCTCCATAACCTCCCTGTCTCACTGGAACGAACCAATGCAGAACTCAACACAAATATGCCCTGAATCTGTACCCCTTCATAAACTCCCTGTCTCACTGGAACGTAGCAACGCAGAAGTCCACACAAATATGCCCTGAACCTCTACCCTGCATAATGTCCCTGTCTCACTGGAACGTACCAATGCAGAACTACACACAAATATGCCCTGAACCTGTACCTCTCCATAACCTCCCTGCTCACCGGAACGTACCAATGCAGAACTCAACACAAATATGCCCTGAACCTATACCTCTCCATAACCTCCCTGTCTCACTGGAACGTACCAATGCAGAATTCCAAACAAATATGCCCTGACCCTGTACCCCTCCATAACCTCCCAGTCACACTGGAACGTACCAACGCAGAACTCCACACAAATATACCCTGAACCTGTACCCCTCCATAACCTCCCTGTCTCACTGGAACGTACCAATGCAGAACTCCACACAAATATGCCCTGAACCTGTACCCTCCATAACCTCCCTGTCTCACTGGATCGTACCAATGCAGAATTCCACACAAATATGCCCTGAACATGTTCCCGCCCATAACCTCCTTGTCTCACTGGAACAAACCAATGCAGAACTCCACACAAATATGCTCTGAACCTGTACCCCTCCATAACCTCCCTGTCTCACGGGAACGTACCAATGCAGAACTCCACACAAATATGCCCTGAACCTGTACCCCTCCACAACCTCCCTGTCTCACTGGAACGTACCAATGCAGAATTCCACACAAATATGCCCTGAACCTGTACCCGCCCATAACCTCCTTGTCTCACTGGAACAAACCAATGCAGAACTCCACACAAATATGCTCTGAACCTGTACCCCTCCATAACCTCCCTGTCTCACGGGATCGTACCAATGCAGAACTCCACACAAATATGCCCTGAACCTGTACCCCTCCATAACCTCCCTGTCTCACTGGAAAGTACCAATGCTGAACTCCACACAAATATGCCCTGAACGTGTACCCATCCATAACCTCCCTGTCTCACTGGAACGCACCAATGCTGAACTCCATTCAAATATACCCTGATCCTGTACCGTGCATAACCTCCCTGTCTCACTGGAACGTACCAATGCAGAATTCCACACAAGTATGCCCTGAACGTCTAACCGCCAATAATCTGCTTGTCTCACTGGAACGCACCAATGCAGAACTCCACACAAATATGCCCTGAACCTGTACCCGTCCATAACCTCCCTGTCTCACTGGAACGTCCCACTGCAGAACTCCACACAAATGTGCCATGAACCTGTACCCTCCATAACCTCCCTCTCTCACTGGAAAGTACCAATGCTGAACTCCACACAAATATGCCCTGAACCTGTACCCCTCCATAACCTCCCTGTCTCACTGGAACGTACCATTGCAGAACACCACACAAATATGCCCTGAACCTGTACCCCTGCATAACCTCCCTGTCTCACCGGAAGGTCCAAACGCAGAACTCCACACAAATATGCCCTGAACCTGTACCTCTCCATAACCTCCCTGTCTCACTGGAACGAACCAATGCAGAACTCAACACAAATATGCCCTGAATCTGTACACCTTCATAAACTCCCTGTCTCACTGAAACGTAGCAATGCAGAAGTCCACACAAATATGCCCTGAAACTCTACCCTGCATAAAGTCCCTGTCTCACTGGAACGTACCAATGCAGAACTACACACAAATATGCCCTGAACCTGTACCTCTCCATAACCTCCCTGCTCACCGGAACGTACCAATGCAGAACTCAACACAAATATGCCCTGAACCTATACCTCTCCATAACCTCCCTGTCTCACTGGAACGTACCAATGCAGAATTCCAAACAAATATGCCCTGAACCTGTACCCCTCCATAACCTCCCAGTCACACTGGAACGTACCAACGCAGAACTTCACACAAATATACCCTGAACCTGTACCCCTCCATAACCTCCCTGTCTCACTGGAACGTACCAATGCAGAACTCCACACAAATATGCCCTGAACCTGTACCCTCCATAACCTCCCTGTCTCACTGGAACGTACCAATGCAGAATTCCACACAAATATGCCCTGAACCTGTACCCGCCCATACCCTCCTTGTCTCACTGGAACAAACCAATGCAGAACTCCACACAAATATGCTCTGAACCTGTACCCCTCCATAACCTCCCTGTCTCATGGGAACGTACCAATGCAGAACTCCACACAAATATGCCCTGAACCTGTACCCCTCCATAACCTCCCTGTCTCACTGGAACGCACCAATGCCGAACTCCAATCAAATATGCCCTGATCCTGTACCGTGCATAACCTCCCTGTCTGACTGGAACGTACCATTGCAGAACACCACACAAATGTGCCCTGAACCCTTACACCTCCATAACCTCGTCTCACTGGAACATACCAACTCAGAACTCCACACAAATATACCCTGAACCTGTACCCCTCCATAACCTCCCTGTCTCACTGGAACGTACCAATGCAGAACTCCACACAAATATGCCCTGAACCTGTACCCTCCATAACTTCCCTGTCTCACTGGAACGTACCAATGCAGAATTCCACACAAATATGCCCTGAACGTGTAACCGCCCATAACCTCCCTGTCTCACTGGAAAGTACCAATGCAGAACTCAACACAAATATGCCCTGAACCTGTACCTCTCCATAACCTCTCTGTCTCACTGAAAAGTACCAATGCAGAACTCAACACAAATATGCCGTGAACCTGTACCTCTCCATAACCTCCCTGTGTCACTGGAACGTACCAATGCAGAATTCCACAAAAATATGCCCTGAACCTGTACCCCTGCATAACCTCCCTGTCTCACCGGAAGGTCCAAACGCAGAACTCCACACAAATATGCCCTGAACCTGTACCTCTCCATAACCTCCCTGTCTCACTGGAACGAACCAATGCAGAACTCAACACAAATATGCCCTGAATCTGTACCCCTTCATAAACTCCCTGTCTCACTGGAACGTAGCAATGCAGAAGTCCACACAAATATGCCCTGAAACTCTACCCTGCATAAAGTCCCTGTCTCACTGGAACGTACCAATGCAGAACTACACACAAATATGCCCTGAACCTGTACCTCTCCATAACCTCCCTGCTCACCGGAACGTACCAATGCAGAACTCAACACAAATATGCCCTGAACCTATACCTCTCCATACCCTCCCTGTCTCACTGGAACGTACCAATGCAGAATTCCAAACAAATATGCCCTGAACCTGTACCCCTCCATAACCTCCCAGTCACACTGGAACGTACCAACGCAGAACTTCACACAAATATACCCTGAACCTGTACCCCTCCATAACCTCCCTGTCTCACTGGAACGTACCAATGCAGAACTCCACACAAGTATGCCCTGAACCTGTACCCTCCATAACCTCCCTGTCTCACTGGAACGTACCAATGCAGAATTCCACACAAATATGCCCTGAACCTGTACCCGCCCATACCCTCCTTGTCTCACTGGAACAAACCAATGCAGAACTCCACACAAATATGCTCTGAAGCTGTACCCCTCCATAACCTCCCTGTCTCATGGGAACGTACCAATGCAGAACTCCACACAAATATGCCCTGAACCTGTACCCATCCATAACCTCCCTGTCTCACTGGAACGCACCAATGCCGAACTCCAATCAAATATGCCCTGATCCTGTACCGTGCATAACCTCCCTGTCTGACTGGAACGTACCATTGCAGAACACCACACAAATGTGCCCTGAACCCTTACACCTCCATAACCTCGTCTCACTGGAACATACCAACTCAGAACTCCACACAAATATACCCTGAACCTGTACCCCTCCATAACCTCCCTGTCTCACTGGAACGTACCAATGCAGAACTCCACACAAATATGCCCTGAACCAGTACCCTCCATAACTTCCCTGTCTCACTGGAACGTACCAATGCAGAATTCCACACAAATATGCCCTGAACGTGTAACCGCCCATAACCTCCTTGTCTCACTGGAACGTACCAATGCAGAATTCCACACAAATATGCCCTGAACGTGTAACCGCCCATAACCTCCTTGTCTCACTGGAAAGTACCAATGCAGAACTCAACACAAATATGCCCTGAACCTGTACCTCTCCATACCCTCTCTGTCTCACTGAAAAGTACCAATGCAGAACTCAACACAAATATGCCGTGAACCTGTACCTCTCCATAACCTCTCTGTCTCACTGAAAAGTACCAATGCAGAACTCAACACAAATATGCCGTGAACCTGTACCTCTCCATAACCTCCCTGTGTCACTGGAACGTACCAATGCAGAATACCACAAAAATATGCCCTGAACCTGTACCCTCCATAACCTCCCTGTCTCACTGGGACGTACCAATGCAGAACTACCCACAAATATGCCCTGAACCTGTACCCCTCCATAAACTCACTGTCTCACAGGAACGTACCAATGCTGAACTCAACACAAATATGCCATGAACCTGTACCCCTCCATAACCTCCCTGTCTCACCGGAACGTCCAAACGCAGAACTCCACACAAATATGCCCTGAACCTGTACCTCTCCATAACCTCCCTGTCTCACTGGAACGAACCAATGCAGAACTCAACACAAATATGCCCTGAATCTGTACCCCTTCATAAACTCCCTGTCTCACTGGAACGTAGCAATGCAGAAGTCCACACAAATATGCCCTGAAACTCTACCCTGCATAAAGTCCCTGTCTCACTGGAACGTACCAATGCAGAACTACACACAAATATGCCCTGAACCTGTACCTCTCCATAACCTCCCTGTCTCACGGGATCGTACCAATGCAGAACTCCACACAAATATGCCCTGAACCTGTACCCCTCCATAACCTCCCTGTCTCACTGGAAAGTACCAATGCTGAACTCCACACAAATATGCCCTGAACGTGTACCCATCCATAACCTCCCTGTCTCACTGGAACGCACCAATGCTGAACTCCATTCAAATATACCCTGATCCTGTACCGTGCATAACCTCCCTGTCTCACTGGAACGTACCAATGCAGAATTCCACACAAGTATGCCCTGAACGTCTAACCGCCAATAATCTGCTTGTCTCACTGGAACGCACCAATGCAGAACTCCACACAAATATGCCCTGAACCTGTACCCGTCCATAACCTCCCTCTCTCACTGGAAAGTACCAATGCTGAACTCCACACAAATGTGCCCTGAACCTGTACCCCTCCATAACCTCCCTGTCTCACTGGAACGTACCATTGCAGAACACCACACAAATATGCCCTGAACCTGTACCCCTGCATAACCTCCCTGTCTCACCGGAAGGTCCAAACGCAGAACTCCACACAAATATGCCCTGAACCTGTACCTCTCCATAACCTCCCTGTCTCACTGGAACGAACCAATGCAGAACTCAACACAAATATGCCCTGAATCTGTACACCTTCATAAACTCCCTGTCTCACTGAAACGTAGCAATGCAGAAGTCCACACAAATATGCCCTGAAACTCTACCCTGCATAAAGTCCCTGTCTCACTGGAACGTACCAATGCAGAACTACACACAAATATGCCCTGAACCTGTACCTCTCCATAACCGCCCTGCTCACCGGAACGTACCAATGCAGAACTCAACACAAATATGCCCTGAACCTATACCTCTCCATAACCTCCCTGTCTCACTGGAACGTACCAATGCAGAATTCCAAACAAATATGCCCTGAACCTGTACCCCTCCATAACCTCCCAGTCACACTGGAACGTACCAACGCAGAACTTCACACAAATATACCCTGAACCTGTACCCCTCCATAACCTCCCTGTCTCACTGGAACGTACCAATGCAGAACTCCACACAAATATGCCCTGAACCTGTACCCTCCATAACCTCCCTGTCTCACTGGAACGTACCAATGCAGAATTCCACACAAATATGCCCTGAACCTGTACCCGCCCATACCCTCCTTGTCTCACTGGAACAAACCAATGCAGAACTCCACACAAATATGCTCTGAACCTGTACCCCTCCATAACCTCCCTGTCTCATGGGAACGTACCAATGCAGAACTCCACACAAATATGCCCTGAACCTGTACCCCTCCATAACCTCCCTGTCTCACTGGAACGCACCAATGCCGAACTCCAATCAAATATGCCCTGATCCTGTACCGTGCATAACCTCCCTGTCTGACTGGAACGTACCATTGCAGAACACCACACAAATGTGCCCTGAACCCTTACACCTCCATAACCTCGTCTCACTGGAACATACCAACTCAGAACTCCACACAAATATACCCTGAACCTGTACCCCTCCATAACCTCCCTGTCTCACTGGAACGTACCAATGCAGAACTCCACACAAATATGCCCTGAACCAGTACCCTCCATAACTTCCCTGTCTCACTGGAACGTACCAATGCAGAATTCCACACAAATATGCCCTGAACGTGTAACCGCCCATAACCTCCCTGTCTCACTGGAAAGTACCAATGCAGAACTCAACACAAATATGCCCTGAACCTGTACCTCTCCATAACCTCTCTGTCTCACTGAAAAGTACCAATGCAGAACTCAACACAAATATGCCGTGAACCTGTACCTCTCCATAACCTCCCTGTGTCACTGGAACGTACCAATGCAGAATTCCACAAAAATATGCCCTGAACCTGTACCCCTGCATAACCTCCCTGTCTCACCGGAAGGTCCAAACGCAGAACTCCACACAAATATGCCCTGAACCTGTACCTCTCCATAACCTCCCTGTCTCACTGGAACGAACCAATGCAGAACTCAACACAAATATGCCCTGAATCTGTACCCCTTCATAAACTCCCTGTCTCACTGGAACGTAGCAATGCAGAAGTCCACACAAATATGCCCTGAAACTCTACCCTGCATAAAGTCCCTGTCTCACTGGAACGTACCAATGCAGAACTACACACAAATATGCCCTGAACCTGTACCTCTCCATAACCTCCCTGCTCACCGGAACGTACCAATGCAGAACTCAACACAAATATGCCCTGAACCTATACCTCTCCATACCCTCCCTGTCTCACTGGAACGTACCAATGCAGAATTCCAAACAAATATGCCCTGAACCTGTACCCCTCCATAACCTCCCAGTCACACTGGAACGTACCAACGCAGAACTTCACACAAATATACCCTGAACCTGTACCCCTCCATAACCTCCCTGTCTCACTGGAACGTACCAATGCAGAACTCCACACAAGTATGCCCTGAACCTGTACCCTCCATAACCTCCCTGTCTCACTGGAACGTACCAATGCAGAATTCCACACAAATATGCCCTGAACCTGTACCCGCCCATACCCTCCTTGTCTCACTGGAACAAACCAATGCAGAACTCCACACAAATATGCTCTGAAGCTGTACCCCTCCATAACCTCCCTGTCTCATGGGAACGTACCAATGCAGAACTCCACACAAATATGCCCTGAACCTGTACCCATCCATAACCTCCCTGTCTCACTGGAACGCACCAATGCCGAACTCCAATCAAATATGCCCTGATCCTGTACCGTGCATAACCTCCCTGTCTGACTGGAACGTACCATTGCAGAACACCACACAAATGTGCCCTGAACCCTTACACCTCCATAACCTCGTCTCACTGGAACATACCAACTCAGAACTCCACACAAATATACCCTGAACCTGTACCCCTCCATAACCTCCCTGTCTCACTGGAACGTACCAATGCAGAACTCCACACAAATATGCCCTGAACCAGTACCCTCCATAACTTCCCTGTCTCACTGGAACGTACCAATGCAGAATTCCACACAAATATGCCCTGAACGTGTAACCGCCCATAACCTCCTTGTCTCACTGGAACGTACCAATGCAGAATTCCACACAAATATGCCCTGAACGTGTAACCGCCCATAACCTCCTTGTCTCACTGGAAAGTACCAATGCAGAACTCAACACAAATATGCCCTGAACCTGTACCTCTCCATACCCTCTCTGTCTCACTGAAAAGTACCAATGCAGAACTCAACACAAATATGCCGTGAACCTGTACCTCTCCATAACCTCTCTGTCTCACTGAAAAGTACCAATGCAGAACTCAACACAAATATGCCGTGAACCTGTACCTCTCCATAACCTCCCTGTGTCACTGGAACGTACCAATGCAGAATACCACAAAAATATGCCCTGAACCTGTACCCTCCATAACCTCCCTGTCTCACTGGGACGTACCAATGCAGAACTACCCACAAATATGCCCTGAACCTGTACCCCTCCATAAACTCACTGTCTCACAGGAACGTACCAATGCTGAACTCAACACAAATATGCCATGAACCTGTACCCCTCCATAACCTCCCTGTCTCACCGGAACGTCCAAACGCAGAACTCCACACAAATATGCCCTGAACCTGTACCTCTCCATAACCTCCCTGTCTCACTGGAACGAACCAATGCAGAACTCAACACAAATATGCCCTGAATCTGTACCCCTTCATAAACTCCCTGTCTCACTGGAACGTAGCAATGCAGAAGTCCACACAAATATGCCCTGAAACTCTACCCTGCATAAAGTCCCTGTCTCACTGGAACGTACCAATGCAGAACTACACACAAATATGCCCTGAACCTGTACCTCTCCATAACCTCCCTGCTCACCGGAACGTACCAATGCAGAACTCAACACAAATATGCCCTGAACCTATACCTCTCCATACCCTCCCTGTCTCACTGGAACGTACCAATGCAGAATTCCAAACAAATATGCCCTGAACCTGTACCCCTCCATAACCTCCCAGTCACACTGGAACGTACCAACGCAGAACTTCACACAAATATACCCTGAACCTGTACCCCTCCATAACCTCCCTGTCTCACTGGAACGTACCAATGCAGAACTCCACACAAGTATGCCCTGAACCTGTACCCTCCATAACCTCCCTGTCTCACTGGAACGTACCAATGCAGAATTCCACACAAATATGCCCTGAACCTGTACCCGCCCATACCCTCCTTGTCTCACTGGAACAAACCAATGCAGAACTCCACACAAATATGCTCTGAAGCTGTACCCCTCCATAACCTCCCTGTCTCATGGGAACGTACCAATGCAGAACTCCACACAAATATGCCCTGAACCTGTACCCATCCATAACCTCCCTGTCTGACTGGAACGCACCAATGCCGAACTCCAATCAAATATGCCCTGATCCTGTACCGTGCATAACCTCCCTGTCTGACTGGAACGTACCATTGCAGAACACCACACAAATGTGCCCTGAACCCTTACACCTCCATAACCTCGTCTCACTGGAACATACCAACTCAGAACTCCACACAAATATACCCTGAACCTGTACCCCTCCATAACCTCCCTGTCTCACTGGAACGTACCAATGCAGAACTCCACACAAATATGCCCTGAACCAGTACCCTCCATAACTTCCCTGTCTCACTGGAACGTACCAATGCAGAATTCCACACAAATATGCCCTGAACGTGTAACCGCCCATAACCTCCTTGTCTCACTGGAACGCACCAATGCAGAACTCCACACAAATTTGCCCTGAACCTGTACCCCTCCAAAACCTCCCAGTCTCACTGGAACGTACCAATGCAGAACTCCACACAAAGATGCCCTGAACCTGTACCTCTCCATACCCTCTCTGTCTCACTGAAAAGTACCAATGCAGAACTCAACACAAATATGCCGTGAACCTGTACCTCTCCATAACCTCTCTGTCTCACTGAAAAGTACCAATGCAGAACTCAACACAAATATGCCGTGAACCTGTACCTCTCCATAACCTCCCTGTGTCACTGGAACGTACCAATGCAGAATTCCACAAAAATATGCCCTGAACCTGTACCCTCCATAACCTCCCTGTCTCACTGGGACGTACCAATGCAGAACTACCCACAAATATGCCCTGAACCTGTACCTCCCCATAACCTCCCTGTCTCACTGGAACGAACCAATGCTGAACTCAACACAAATATGCCATGAACCTGTACCCCTCCATAACCTCCCTGTCTCACCGGAACGTCCAAACGCAGAACTCCACACAAATATGCCCTGAACCTGTACCTCCCCATAACCTCCCTGTCTCACTGGAACGAACCAATGCAGAACTCAACACAAATATGCCCTGAACCTGTACCCTCCATAACCTCCCTGTCTCACTGGAACGTACCAATGCAGAATTCCACACAAATATGCCCTGAACCTGTACCCGCCCATACCCTCCTTGTCTCACTGGAACAAACCAATGCAGAACTCCACACAAATATGCTCTGAACCTGTACCCCTCCATAACCTCCCTGTCTCATGGGAACGTACCAATGCAGAACTCCACACAAATATGCCCTGAACGTGTACCCCTCCATAACCTCCCTGTCTCACTGGAACGCACCAATGCCGAACTCCAATCAAATATGCCCTGATCCTGTACCGTGCATAACCTCCCTGTCTGACTGGAACGTACCATTGCAGAACACCACACAAATGTGCCCTGAACCCTTACACCTCCATAACCTCGTCTCACTGGAACATACCAACTCAGAACTCCACACAAATATACCCTGAACCTGTACCCCTCCATAACCTCCCTGTCTCACTGGAACGTACCAATGCAGAACTCCACACAAATATGCCCTGAACCAGTACCCTCCATAACTTCCCTGTCTCACTGGAACGTACCAATGCAGAATTCCACACAAATATGCCCTGAACGTGTAACCGCCCATAAACTCCTTGTCTCACTGGAACGCACCAATGCAGAACTCCACACAAATTTGCCCTGAACCTGTACCCCTCCAAAACCTCCCAGTCTCACTGGAACGTACCAATGCAGAACTC
The DNA here is from genome assembly GCF_048418815.1 of Hemitrygon akajei. Classification (NCBI taxonomy): domain Eukaryota; kingdom Metazoa; phylum Chordata; class Chondrichthyes; order Myliobatiformes; family Dasyatidae; genus Hemitrygon; species Hemitrygon akajei. The sequence goes on from NW_027331970.1 coordinate 693,829, forward strand.
CACACAAAGATGCCCTGAACCTGTACCCCTCCATAACCTCCCTGTCTCACTGGAAAGTACCAATGCAGAACTCAACACAAATATGCCCTGAACCTGTACCTCTCCATAACCTCTCTGTCTCACTGAAAAGTACCAATGCAGAACTCAACACAAATATGCCGTGAACCTGTACCTCTCCATAACCTCTCTGTCTCACTGAAAAGTACCAATGCAGAACTCAACACAAATATGCCGTGAACCTGTACCTCTCCATAACCTCCCTGTGTCACTGGAACGTACCAATGCAGAATTCCACAAAAATATGCCCTGAACCTGTACCCTCCATAACCTCCCTGTCTCACTGGGACGTACCAATGCAGAACTACCCACAAATATGCCCTGAACCTGTACCCCTCCATAAACTCACTGTCTCACAGGAACGTACGAATGCTGAACTCAACACAAATATGCCATGAACCTGTACCCCTCCATAACCTCCCTGTCTCACCGGAACGTCCAAACGCAGAACTCCACACAAATATGCCCTGAACCTGTACCTCTCCATAACCTCCCTGTCTCACTGGAACGAACCAATGCAGAACTCAACACAAATATGCCCTGAATCTGTACCCCTCCATAAACTTCCTGTCTCACTGGAACGTACCAATGCAGAACTCCACACAAATATGCCCTGAACCTCTACCCTCCATAACCTCCCTGTCTCACTGGAACGTACCAATGCAGAACTCCACACAAATATGCCCTGAATCTGTACCCGTCCATAACCTCCCTGTCTCACTGGAACGTCCCACTGCAGAACTCCACACAAATGTGCCATGAACCTGTACCCTCCATAACCTCCCTCTCTCACTGGAAAGTACCAATGCAGAACTCCACACAAATATGCCCTGAACCTGTACCCGTCCATAACCTCCCTGTCTCACTGGAACGTACCACTGCAGAACTCCACACAAACATGCCCTGAACCTGTACCCTGCATAACGTCCCTGTCTCACCGGAACGTACCAATGCAGAACTCCGCACAAATATGCCCTGAACCTATACCTCTCCATAACCTCCCAGTCTCACTGGAACGCACCAATGCCGAACTCCAATCAAATATGCCCTGATCCTGTACCGTGCATAACCTCCCTGTCTGACTGGAACCTACCATTGCAGAACACCACACAAATGTGCCCTGAACCTGTACCTCTCCATAACCTCCCTGTCTCACTGGAACGAACCAATGCAGAACTCAACACAAATATGCCCTGAATCTGTACCCCTTCATAAACTCCCTGTCTCACTGGAACGTAGCAATGCAGAAGTCCACACAAATATGCCCTGAAACTCTACCCTGCATAAAGTCCCTGTCTCACTGGAACGTACCAATGCAGAACTACACACAAATATGCCCTGAACCTGTACCTCTCCATAACCTCCCTGCTCACCGGAACGTACCAATGCAGAACTCAACACAAATATGCCCTGAACCTATACCTCTCCATACCCTCCCTGTCTCACTGGAACGTACCAATGCAGAATTCCAAACAAATATGCCCTGAACCTGTACCCCTCCATAACCTCCCAGTCACACTGGAACGTACCAACGCAGAACTTCACACAAATATACCCTGAACCTGTACCCCTCCATAACCTCCCTGTCTCACTGGAACGTACCAATGCAGAACTCCACACAAGTATGCCCTGAACCTGTACCCTCCATAACCTCCCTGTCTCACTGGAACGTACCAATGCAGAATTCCACACAAATATGCCCTGAACCTGTACCCGCCCATACCCTCCTTGTCTCACTGGAACAAACCAATGCAGAACTCCACACAAATATGCTCTGAAGCTGTACCCCTCCATAACCTCCCTGTCTCATGGGAACGTACCAATGCAGAACTCCACACAAATATGCCCTGAACCTGTACCCATCCATAACCTCCCTGTCTCACTGGAACGCACCAATGCCGAACTCCAATCAAATATGCCCTGATCCTGTACCGTGCATAACCTCCCTGTCTGACTGGAACGTACCATTGCAGAACACCACACAAATGTGCCCTGAACCCTTACACCTCCATAACCTCGTCTCACTGGAACATACCAACTCAGAACTCCACACAAATATACCCTGAACCTGTACCCCTCCATAACCTCCCTGTCTCACTGGAACGTACCAATGCAGAACTCCACACAAATATGCCCTGAACCAGTACCCTCCATAACTTCCCTGTCTCACTGGAACGTACCAATGCAGAATTCCACACAAATATGCCCTGAACGTGTAACCGCCCATAACCTCCTTGTCTCACTGGAACGTACCAATGCAGAATTCCACACAAATATGCCCTGAACGTGTAACCGCCCATAACCTCCTTGTCTCACTGGAAAGTACCAATGCAGAACTCAACACAAATATGCCCTGAACCTGTACCTCTCCATACCCTCTCTGTCTCACTGAAAAGTACCAATGCAGAACTCAACACAAATATGCCGTGAACCTGTACCTCTCCATAACCTCTCTGTCTCACTGAAAAGTACCAATGCAGAACTCAACACAAATATGCCGTGAACCTGTACCTCTCCATAACCTCCCTGTGTCACTGGAACGTACCAATGCAGAATACCACAAAAATATGCCCTGAACCTGTACCCTCCATAACCTCCCTGTCTCACTGGGACGTACCAATGCAGAACTACCCACAAATATGCCCTGAACCTGTACCCCTCCATAAACTCACTGTCTCACAGGAACGTACCAATGCTGAACTCAACACAAATATGCCATGAACCTGTACCCCTCCATAACCTCCCTGTCTCACCGGAACGTCCAAACGCAGAACTCCACACAAATATGCCCTGAACCTGTACCTCTCCATAACCTCCCTGTCTCACTGGAACGAACCAATGCAGAACTCAACACAAATATGCCCTGAATCTGTACCCCTTCATAAACTCCCTGTCTCACTGGAACGTAGCAATGCAGAAGTCCACACAAATATGCCCTGAAACTCTACCCTGCATAAAGTCCCTGTCTCACTGGAACGTACCAATGCAGAACTACACACAAATATGCCCTGAACCTGTACCTCTCCATAACCTCCCTGCTCACCGGAACGTACCAATGCAGAACTCAACACAAATATGCCCTGAACCTATACCTCTCCATACCCTCCCTGTCTCACTGGAACGTACCAATGCAGAATTCCAAACAAATATGCCCTGAACCTGTACCCCTCCATAACCTCCCAGTCACACTGGAACGTACCAACGCAGAACTTCACACAAATATACCCTGAACCTGTACCCCTCCATAACCTCCCTGTCTCACTGGAACGTACCAATGCAGAACTCCACACAAGTATGCCCTGAACCTGTACCCTCCATAACCTCCCTGTCTCACTGGAACGTACCAATGCAGAATTCCACACAAATATGCCCTGAACCTGTACCCGCCCATACCCTCCTTGTCTCACTGGAACAAACCAATGCAGAACTCCACACAAATATGCTCTGAAGCTGTACCCCTCCATAACCTCCCTGTCTCATGGGAACGTACCAATGCAGAACTCCACACAAATATGCCCTGAACCTGTACCCATCCATAACCTCCCTGTCTGACTGGAACGCACCAATGCCGAACTCCAATCAAATATGCCCTGATCCTGTACCGTGCATAACCTCCCTGTCTGACTGGAACGTACCATTGCAGAACACCACACAAATGTGCCCTGAACCCTTACACCTCCATAACCTCGTCTCACTGGAACATACCAACTCAGAACTCCACACAAATATACCCTGAACCTGTACCCCTCCATAACCTCCCTGTCTCACTGGAACGTACCAATGCAGAACTCCACACAAATATGCCCTGAACCAGTACCCTCCATAACTTCCCTGTCTCACTGGAACGTACCAATGCAGAATTCCACACAAATATGCCCTGAACGTGTAACCGCCCATAACCTCCTTGTCTCACTGGAACGCACCAATGCAGAACTCCACACAAATTTGCCCTGAACCTGTACCCCTCCAAAACCTCCCAGTCTCACTGGAACGTACCAATGCAGAACTCCACACAAAGATGCCCTGAACCTGTACCTCTCCATACCCTCTCTGTCTCACTGAAAAGTACCAATGCAGAACTCAACACAAATATGCCGTGAACCTGTACCTCTCCATAACCTCTCTGTCTCACTGAAAAGTACCAATGCAGAACTCAACACAAATATGCCGTGAACCTGTACCTCTCCATAACCTCCCTGTGTCACTGGAACGTACCAATGCAGAATTCCACAAAAATATGCCCTGAACCTGTACCCTCCATAACCTCCCTGTCTCACTGGGACGTACCAATGCAGAACTACCCACAAATATGCCCTGAACCTGTACCTCCCCATAACCTCCCTGTCTCACTGGAACGAACCAATGCTGAACTCAACACAAATATGCCATGAACCTGTACCCCTCCATAACCTCCCTGTCTCACCGGAACGTCCAAACGCAGAACTCCACACAAATATGCCCTGAACCTGTACCTCCCCATAACCTCCCTGTCTCACTGGAACGAACCAATGCAGAACTCAACACAAATATGCCCTGAACCTGTACCCTCCATAACCTCCCTGTCTCACTGGAACGTACCAATGCAGAATTCCACACAAATATGCCCTGAACCTGTACCCGCCCATACCCTCCTTGTCTCACTGGAACAAACCAATGCAGAACTCCACACAAATATGCTCTGAACCTGTACCCCTCCATAACCTCCCTGTCTCATGGGAACGTACCAATGCAGAACTCCACACAAATATGCCCTGAACGTGTACCCCTCCATAACCTCCCTGTCTCACTGGAACGCACCAATGCCGAACTCCAATCAAATATGCCCTGATCCTGTACCGTGCATAACCTCCCTGTCTGACTGGAACGTACCATTGCAGAACACCACACAAATGTGCCCTGAACCCTTACACCTCCATAACCTCGTCTCACTGGAACATACCAACTCAGAACTCCACACAAATATACCCTGAACCTGTACCCCTCCATAACCTCCCTGTCTCACTGGAACGTACCAATGCAGAACTCCACACAAATATGCCCTGAACCAGTACCCTCCATAACTTCCCTGTCTCACTGGAACGTACCAATGCAGAATTCCACACAAATATGCCCTGAACGTGTAACCGCCCATAAACTCCTTGTCTCACTGGAACGCACCAATGCAGAACTCCACACAAATTTGCCCTGAACCTGTACCCCTCCAAAACCTCCCAGTCTCACTGGAACGTACCAATGCAGAACTCCACACAAAGATGCCCTGAACCTGTACCCCTCCATAACCTCCCTGTCTCACTGGAAAGTACCAATGCAGAACTCAACACAAATATGCCCTGAACCTGTACCTCTCCATAACCTCTCTGTCTCACTGAAAAGTACCAATGCAGAACTCAACACAAATATGCCGTGAACCTGTACCTCTCCATAACCTCTCTGTCTCACTGAAAAGTACCAATGCAGAACTCAACACAAATATGCCGTGAACCTGTACCTCTCCATAACCTCCCTGTGTCACTGGAACGTACCAATGCAGAATTCCACAAAAATATGCCCTGAACCTGTACCCTCCATAACCTCCCTGTCTCACTGGGACGTACCAATGCAGAACTACCCACAAATATGCCCTGAACCTGTACCCCTCCATAAACTCACTGTCTCACAGGAACGTACGAATGCTGAACTCAACACAAATATGCCATGAACCTGTACCCCTCCATAACCTCCCTGTCTCACCGGAACGTCCAAACGCAGAACTCCACACAAATATGCCCTGAACCTGTACCTCTCCATAACCTCCCTGTCTCACTGGAACGAACCAATGCAGAACTCAACACAAATATGCCCTGAATCTGTACCCCTCCATAAACTTCCTGTCTCACTGGAACGTACCAATGCAGAACTCCACACAAATATGCCCTGAACCTCTACCCTCCATAACCTCCCTGTCTCACTGGAACGTACCAATGCAGAACTCCACACAAATATGCCCTGAATCTGTACCCGTCCATAACCTCCCTGTCTCACTGGAACGTCCCACTGCAGAACTCCACACAAATGTGCCATGAACCTGTACCCTCCATAACCTCCCTCTCTCACTGGAAAGTACCAATGCAGAACTCCACACAAATATGCCCTGAACCTGTACCCGTCCATAACCTCCCTGTCTCACTGGAACGTACCACTGCAGAACTCCACACAAACATGCCCTGAACCTGTACCCTGCATAACGTCCCTGTCTCACCGGAACGTACCAATGCAGAACTCCGCACAAATATGCCCTGAACCTATACCTCTCCATAACCTCCCAGTCTCACTGGAACGCACCAATGCCGAACTCCAATCAAATATGCCCTGATCCTGTACCGTGCATAACCTCCCTGTCTGACTGGAACCTACCATTGCAGAACACCACACAAATGTGCCCTGAACCTGTACCCCTCCATAACCTCCCAGTCTCACTGGAACATACCAACGCAGAACTCCACACAAATATACCCTGAACCTGTACCCCTCCATAACTTCCCTGTCTCACTGGAACGTACCAATGCAGAACTCCACACAAATATGCTCTGAACCTGTACCCCTCCATAACCTCCCTGTCTCACTGGAACAAACCAATGCAGAACTCCACACAAATATGCTCTGAACCTGTACCCCTCCATAACCTCCCTGTCTCACGGGAACGTACCAATGCAGAACTCCACAAAAATATGCCCTGAACCTGTACCCCTCCATAACCTCCCTGTCTCACTGGAACGCACCAATGCCGAACTCCAATCAAATATGCCCTGATCCTTTTCCGTGCATAACCTCCCTGTCTGACTGGAACGTACCATTGCAGAACACCACACAAATGTGCCCTGAACCCTTACACCTCCATAACCTCCCAGTCTCACTGGAACATACCAACTCAGAACTCCACACAAATATGCCCTGAACGTGTAACCGCCCATAACCTCCTTGTCTCACTGGAACGCACCAATGCAGAACTCTACACAAATTTGCCCTGAACCTGTACCCCTCCAAAACGTCCCAGTCTCACTGGAACGTACCAATGCAGAACTCCACACAAAGATGCCCTGAACCTGTACCCCTCCATAACCACCCTGTCTCACTGGAAAGTACCAATGCAGAACTCAACACAAATATGACCTGAACCTGTACCTCTCCATAACCTCTCTGTCTCACTGAAAAGTACCAATGCAGAACTCAACACAAATATGCCGTGAACCTGTACCTCTCCATAACCTCCCTGTGTCACTGGAACGTACCAATGCAGAATTCCACAAAAATATGCCCTGAACCTGTACCCTCCATAACCTCCCTGTCTCACTGGGACGTACCAATGCAGAACTACCCACAAATATGCCCTGAACCTGTACCCCTCCATAAACTCCCTGTCTCACAGGAACGTACCAATGCTGAACTCAACACAAATATGCCATGAACCTCTACCCTCCATAACCTCCCTGTCTCACTGTAACGTTCCAATGCAGAACTCCACACAAATATGCCATGAACCAGTACCCGTCCATAACCTCCCTGTCTCACTGGAACGTCCCACTGCAGAACTCCACACAAAGGTGCCATGAACCTGGACCCTCCATAACCTCCCTCTCTCACTGGAAAGTACCAATGCAGAACTCCACACAAATATGCCCGGAACCTGTACCCGTCCATAACCTCCCTGTCTCACTGGAACATACCACTGCAGAACCCCACACAAACATGCCCTGAACCTGTACCCTGCATAACGTCCCTGTCTCACTGGAACGTACCAATGCAGAACTCCACACAAATATGCCCTGAACCTATACCTCTCCATATCTCCCTGTCTCACTGGAACGTACCAATGCAGAATTCCAAACAAATATGCCCTGACCCTGTACCCCTCCATAACCTCCCAGTCACACTGGAACGTACCAACGCAGAACTCCACACAAATATACCCTGAACCTGTACCCCTCCATAACCTCCCTGTCTCACTGGAACGTACTAATGCAGAACACCACACAAATATGCCCTGAACCTGTACCCTACATAACCTCCCTGTCTCACTGGAACGTACCAATGCAGAATTCCACACAAATATGCCCTGAACCTGTACCCGCCCATAATCTCCTTGTCTCACTGGAACACACCAATGCAGAACTCCACACAAATATGCTCTGAACCTGTACCCCTCCATAATCTCCCTGTCTCACTGGAACGTACCAATGCAGAACTCCACACATATATGCCCTGAACCTGTACCCCTCCATAACCTCCCTGTCTCACTGGAACGCACCAATGCCGAACTCCAATCAAATATGCCCTGATCCTGCACCGTGCATAACCTCCCTGTCTGACTGGAACGTAACATTGCAGAACACCACACAAATGTGCCCTGAACCTGTACTCCTCCATAACCACCCAGTCTCACTGGAACATACCAACGCAGAACTCCACACAAATATACCCTGAACCTGTACCCTCCATAACCTCCCTGTCTCACTGGAACGTACCAATGCAGAACTCCACACAAATATGCCCTGAACCAGTACCCTCCATAAATTCCCTGTCTCACTGGAACGTACCAATGCAGAACTCCACACAAATATGCCCTGAACCTGTACCCGTCCATAACCTCCCTGTCTCACTGGAACGTCGGACTGCAGAACTCCACACAAATATGCCCTGAACGTGTAGCCGCCCATAACCTCCTTGTCTCACTGGAATGCACCAATGCAGAACTCCACACAAATGTGCCATGAACCTGTACCCTCCATAACCTCATTCTCTCACTGGAACGCACCAATGCTGAACTCCACTCAAATATGCCCTGATCCTGTACCGTGCATAAACTCCCTGTCTCACTGGAACGTACCATTGCAAAACCCCACACAAATATGCCCTGAACCTGTACCCCTGCATAATCTCCCTGTCTCACTGGAACGTACCAATGCAGAACTCCACACAAATATGCCCTGAGACTGTAACCTGCATAACCTCCCTGTCTTACTGGAACGTACCAATGCAGAACTACACAGAAATATGCCCTGAACCTGTACTTCTCCATAACCTCCCTGTCTCACTGGAACGTACCAATGCAGAACTCCACACAAATATGCCCTGAACCTGTACCCCTCCATAACCTCCCTGTCTCACTGGAACGCACCAATGCCGAACTCCAATCAAATATGCCCTGATCCTGTACCGTGCATAACCTCCCTGTCTGACTGGAACGTACCATTGCAGAACAACACACAAATGTGCCCTGAACCTGTACTCCTCCATAACCTCCCTCTCTCACTGGAAATTACCAATGCTGAACTCCACACTAATAGGCCCTGAACCTGTACCCCTCCATAACCTCCCTGTCTCACTGGAACGCACCAATGCTGAACTCCACTCAAATATGCCCTGATCCTGTACCGTGCATAAACTCCCTGTCTCACTGGAACGTACCATTGCAGAACACCACACAAATATGCCCTGAACCTGTACCCCTGCATAATCTCCCTGTCTCACTGGAACGTACCAATGCAGAACTACACAGAAATATGCCCTGAACCTGTACTTCTCCATAACCTCCCTGTCTCACTGGAACGTACCACTGCAGAATTCCACACAAATATGCCCTGAACCTGTACCCTCCATAACCTCCCTGTCTCACTGGGACGTACCAATGCAGAACTACCCACAAATATGCCCTGAACCTGTACCACTCCATAACCTCCCTGTCTCACTGGAACGTACCAATGCTGAACTCAACACAAATATGCCATGAACCTGTACCCCTCCATAACCTCCCTGTCTACCGGAACGTCCAAACGCAGAACTCCACACAAATATGCCCTGAACCTGTACCTCTCCATAACCTCCCTGTCTCACTGGAACGAACCAATGGAGAACTCAACACAAATATGCCCTGAATCTCTACCCCTCCATAAACTCCCTGTCTCACTGGAACGTAACAATGCAGAACTCCACACAAATATGCCCTGAACCTGTACCCTCCATAACCTCCCTCTCTCACTGGAAAGTACCAATGCAGAACTCCACACAAATATGCCCGGAACCTGTACCCGTCCATAACCTCCCTGTCTCACTGGAACGTACCACTGCAGAACTCCACACAAGCATGCCCTGAACCTGTACCCTGCATAACGTCCCTGTCTCACTGGAACGTACCAATGCAGAACTACACACAAATATGCCCTGAACCTGTACCTCTCCATAACCTCCCTGCTCACCGGAACGTACCAATGCAGAACTCCACACAAATATGCCCTGAACCTATAACTCTCCATAAACTCCCTGTCTCACTGGAACGTACCAATGCAGAATTCCAAACAAATATGCCCTGACCCTGTACCCCTCCATAACCTCACAGTCACACTGGAACGTACCAACGCAGAACTCCACACAAATATACCCTGAACCTGTACCCCTCCATAACCTCCCTGTCTCACTGGAACGTACCAATGCAGAACTCCACACAAATATGCCCTGAACCTGTACCCTCCATAACCTCCCTGTCTCACTGGAACGTACCAATGCAGAATTCCACACAAATATGCCCTGAACCTGTACCCCTCCATAACCTCCCTGTCTCACTGGAACGTACCAATGCAGAACTCCACACAAATATGCCCTGAACCTGTACCCCTCCATAACCTCCCTGTCTCACTGGAACGCACAAATGCCGAACTCCAATCAAATATGCCCTGATCCTGTACCGTGCATAACCTCCCTGTCTGACTGGAACGTACCATTGCAGAACACCACACAAATGTGCCCTGAACCTGTACCCCTCCATAACCTCCCAGTCTCACTGGAACATACCAACGCAGAACTCCACACAAATATACCCTGAACCTGTACCCTCCATAACATCCCTGTCTCACTGGAACGTACCAATGCAGAACTCCACACAAATATGCCCTGAACCAGTATCCTCCATAACTTCCCTGTCTCACTGGAACGTACCAATGCAGAACTCCACACAAATATGCCCTGAACCTGTACCCGTCCATAACCTCCCTGTCTCACTGGAACGTCGGACTGCAGAACTCCACACAAATGTGCCCTGATCCTGTACCGTGCATAAACTCCCTGTCTCACTGGAACGCACCAATGCCGAACTCCAATCATATATGCCCTGATCCTGTACCGTGCATAACCTCCCTGTCTGACTGGAACGTACCATTGCAGAACACCACACAAATGTGCCCTGAACCCTTACACCTCCATAACCTCCCAGTCTCACTGGAACATATCAACTCAGAACTCCACACAAATATACCCTGAACCTGTACCCATCCATAACCTCCCTGTCTCACTGGAACGTACCAATGCAGAACACCACACAAATATGCCCTGAACCAGTACCCTCCATAACTTCCCTGTCTCACTGGAAGGTACCAATGCAGAATTTCACACAAATATGCCCTGAACGTGTAACCGCCCATAACCTCCTTGTCTCACTGGAACGCACCAATGCAGAACTCCACACAAATTTGCCCTGAACCTGTACCCCTCCAAAACCTCCCAGTCTCACTGGAACGTACCAATGCAGAACTCCACACAAAGATGCCCTGAACCTGTACCCCTCCATAACCACCCTGTCTCACTGGAAAGTACCAATGCAGAACTCAACACAAATATGCCCTGAACCTGTACCTCTCCATAACCTCTCTGTCTCACTGAAAAGTACCAATGCAGAACTCAACACAAATATGCCGTGAAACTGTACCTCTCCATAACCTCCCTGTGTCACTGGAACGTACCAATGCAGAATTCCACAAAAATATGCCCTGAACCTGTACCCTCCATAACCTCCCTGTCTCACTGGGACGTACCAATGCAGAACTACCCACAAATATGCCCTGAACCTGTACCCCTCCATAAACTCCCTGTCTCACAGGAACGTACCAATGCTGAACTCAACAGAAATATGCCATGAACCTGTACCCCTCCATAACCTCCCTGTCTCACCGGAACGTCCAAACGCAGAACTCCACACAAATATGCCCTGAACCTGTACCTCTCCATAACCTCCCTGTCTCACTGGAACGAACCAATGCAGAACTGAACACAAATATGCCCTGAATCTGTACCCCTCCATAAACTCCCTGTCTCACTGGAACGTACCAATGCAGAACTCCACACAAATATGCCCTGAATCTGTACCCCTCCATAAACTCCCTGTCTCACTGGAACGTACCAATGCAGAACTCCACACAAATATGCCCTGAACCTCTACCCTCCATAACCTCCCTGTCTCACTGTAACGTTCCAATGCAGAACTCCACACAAATATGCCCTGAACCTGTACCCGTCCATAACCTCCCTGTCTCACTGGAACGTCCCACTGCAGAACTCCACACAAAGGTGCCATGAACCTGTACCCTCCATAACCTCCCTCTCTCACTGGAAAGTACCAATGCAGAACTCCACACAAATATGCCCGGAACCTGTACCCGTCCATAACCTCCCTGTCTCACTGGAACATACCACTGCAGAACACCACACAAACATGCCCTGAACCTGTACCCTGCATAACGTCCCTGTCTCACTGGAACGTACCAATGCAGAACTCCACACAAATATGCCCTGAACCTATACCTCTCCATAACCTCCCTGTCTCACTGGAACGTACCAATGCAGAATTCCAAACAAATATGCCCTGACCCTGTACCCCTCCATAACCTCCCAGTCAAACTGGAACGTACCAACGCAGAACTCCACACAAATATACCCTGAACCTGTACCCCTCCATAACCTCCCTGTCTCACTGGAACGTACTAATGCAGAACACAACACAAATATGCCCTGAACCTGTACCCTCCATAACCTCCCTGTCTCACTGGAACGTACCAATGTAGAATTCCACACAAATATGCCCTGAACCTGTACCCGCCCATAACCTCCTTGTCTCACTGGAACACACCAATGCAGAACTCCACACAAATATGCTCTGAACCTGTACCCCTCCATAACCTCCCTGTCTCACTGGAACGTACCAATGCAGAACTCCACACAAATATGCCCTGAACCTGTACCCCTCCATAACCTCGCTGTCTCACTGGAACGCACCAATGCCGAACTCCAATCAAATATGCCCTGATCCTGTACCGTGCATAACCTCCCTGTCTGACTGGAACGTACCATTGCAGAACACCACACAAATGTGCCCTGAACCTGTACTCCTCCATAACCACCCAGTCTCACTGGAACATACCAACGCAGAACTCCACACAAATATACCCTGAACCTGTACCCTCCATAACCTCCCTGTCTCACTGGAACGTACCAATGCAGAACTCCACACAAATATGCCCTGAACCAGTACCCTCCATAACTTCCCTGTCTCACTGGAACGTACCAATGCAGAACTCCACACAAATATGCCCTGAACCTGTACCCGTCCATAACCTCCCTGTCTCACTGGAACGTCGGACTGGAGAATTCCACACAAATGTGCCATGAACCTGTACCCTCCATAACCTCCCTCTCTCACTGGAAAGTACCAATGCTGAACTCCACACAAATATGCCCTGAACCTGTACCCCTCCATAACCTCCCTGTCTCACTGGAACGCACCAATGCTGAACTCCACTCAAATATGCCCTGATCCTGTACCGTGCATAACCTCCCTGTCTCACTGGAACGTACCAATGCAGAACTCCACAAAAAATATGCCCTGAACCAGTACCCTCCCTAACTTCCCTGTCTCACTGGAACGTACCAATGCAGAATTCCACACAAATATGCCCTGAACGTGTAGCCGCCCATAACCTCCTTGTCTCACTGGAATGCACCAATGCAGAACTCCACACAAATATGCCCTGATCCTGTACCCGTCCATAACCTCCCTGTCTCACTGGAACTTCCCACTGCAGAACTCCACACAAATGTGCCATGAACCTGTACCCTACATAACCTCCCTCTCTCACTGGAAAGTACCAATGCTGAACTCCACACTAATATGCCCTGAACCTGTACCCCTCCATAACCTCCCTGTGTCACTGGAACGCACCAATGCTGAACTCCACTCAAATATGCCCTGAACCTGTACCCTCCATAACCTCCCTGTCTCACTGGAACGTACCAATGCAGAATTCCACACAAATATGCCCTGAACCTGTACCCCTCCATAACCTCTCTGTCTCACTGAAAAGTACCAATGCAGAACTCAACACAAATATGCCGTGAACCTGTACCTCTCCATAACCTCCCTGTGTCACTGGAACGTACCAATGCAGAATTCCACAAAAATATGCCCTGAACCTGTACCCTCCATAACCTCCCTGTCTCACTGGGACGTACCAATGCAGAACTACCCACAAATATGCCCTGAACCTGTACCCCTCCATAAACTCCCTGTCTCAGAGGAACGTACCAATGCTGAACTCAACACAAATATGCCATGAACCTGTACCCCTCCATAACCTCCCTGTCTCACCGGAACGTCCAAACGCAGAACTCCACACAAATATGCCCTGAACCTGTACCTCTCCATAACCTCCCTGTCTCACTGGAACGTACCAATGCAGAACTCCACACAAATATGCCCTGAACCTCTACCCTCCATAACCTCCCTGTCTCACTGTAACGTTCCAATGCAGAACTCCACACAAATATGCCATGAACCAGTACCCGTCCATAACCTCCCTGTCTCACTGGAACGTCCCACTGCAGAACTCCACACAAAGGTGCCATGAACCTGGACCCTCCATAACCTCCCTCTCTCACTGGAAAGTACCAATGCAGAACTCCACACAAATATGCCCGGAACCTGTACCCGTCCATAACCTCCCTGTCTCACTGGAACATACCACTGCAGAACCCCACACAAACATGCCCTGAACCTGTACCCTGCATAACGTCCCTGTCTCACTGGAACGTACCAATGCAGAACTCCACACAAATATGCCCTGAACCTATACCTCTCCATAACCTCCCTGTCTCACTGGAACGTACCAATGCAGAATTCCAAACAAATATGCCCTGACCCTGTACCCCTCCATAACCTCCCAGTCACACTGGAACGTACCAACGCAGAACTCCACACAAATATACCCTGAACCTGTACCCCTCCATAACCTCCCTGTCTCACTGGAACGTACTAATGCAGAACACCACACAAATATGCCCTGAACCTGTACCCTCCATAACCTCCCTGTCTCACTGGAACGTACCAATGCAGAATTCCACACAAATATGCCCTGAACCTGTACCCGCCCATAACCTCCTTGTCTCACTGGAACACACCAATGCAGAACTCCACACAAATATGCTCTGAACCTGTACCCCTCCATAATCTCCCTGTCTCACTGGAACGTACCAATGCAGAACTCCACACATATATGCCCTGAACCTGTACCCCTCCATAACCTCCCTGTCTCACTGGAACGCACCAATGCCGAACTCCAATCAAATATGCCCTGATCCTGCACCGTGCATAACCTCCCTGTCTGACTGGAACGTAACATTGCAGAACACCACACAAATGTGCCCTGAACCTGTACTCCTCCATAACCACCCAGTCTCACTGGAACATACCAACGCAGAACTCCACACAAATATACCCTGAACCTGTACCCTCCATAACCTCCCTGTCTCACTGGAACGTACCAATGCAGAACTCCACACAAATATGCCCTGAACCAGTACCCTCCATAACTTCCCTGTCTCACTGGAACGTACCAATGCAGAACTCCACACAAATATGCCCTGAACCTGTACCCGTCCATAACCTCCCTGTCTCACTGGAACGTCGGACTGCAGAACTCCACACAAATATGCCCTGAACGTGTAGCCGCCCATAACCTCCTTGTCTCACTGGAATGCACCAATGCAGAACTCCACACAAATGTGCCATGAACCTGTACCCTCCATAACCTCATTCTCTCACTGGAACGCACCAATGCTGAACTCCACTCAAATATGCCCTGATCCTGTACCGTGCATAAACTCCCTGTCTCACTGGAACGTACCATTGCAGAACCCCACACAAATATGCCCTGAACCTGTACCCCTGCATAATCTCCCTGTCTCACTGGAACGTACCAATGCAGAACTCCACACAAATATGCCCTGAGACTGTAACCTGCATAACCTCCCTGTCTTACTGGAACGTACCAATGCAGAACTACACAGAAATATGCCCTGAACCTGTACTTCTCCATAACCTCCCTGTCTCACTGGAACGTACCAATGCAGAACTCCACACAAATATGCCCTGAACCTGTACCCCTCCATAACCTCCCTGTCTCACTGGAACGCACCAATGCCGAACTCCAATCAAATATGCCCTGATCCTGTACCGTGCATAACCTCCCTGTCTGACTGGAACGTACCATTGCAGAACAACACACAAATGTGCCCTGAACCTGTACTCCTCCATAACCTCCCTCTCTCACTGGAAATTACCAATGCTGAACTCCACACTAATATGCCCTGAACCTGTACCCCTCCATAACCTCCCTGTCTCACTGGAACGCACCAATGCTGAACTCCACTCAAATATGCCCTGATCCTGTACCGTGCATAAACTCCCTGTCTCACTGGAACGTACCATTGCAGAACACCACACAAATATGCCCTGAACCTGTACCCCTGCATAATCTCCCTGTCTCACTGGAACGTACCAATGCAGAACTACACAGAAATATGCCCTGAACCTGTACTTCTCCATAACCTCCCTGTCTCACTGGAACGTACCACTGCAGAATTCCACACAAATATGCCCTGAACCTGTACCCTCCATAACCTCCCTGTCTCACTGGGACGTACCAATGCAGAACTACCCACAAATATGCCCTGAACCTGTACCACTCCATAACCTCCCTGTCTCACTGGAACGTACCAATGCTGAACTCAACACAAATATGCCATGAACCTGTACCCCTCCATAACCTCCCTGTCTACCGGAACGTCCAAACGCAGAACTCCACACAAATATGCCCTGAACCTGTACCTCTCCATAACCTCCCTGTCTCACTGGAACGAACCAATGGAGAACTCAACACAAATATGCCCTGAATCTCTACCCCTCCATAAACTCCCTGTCTCACTGGAACGTAACAATGCAGAACTCCACACAAATATGCCCTGAACCTGTACCCTCCATAACCTCCCTCTCTCACTGGAAAGTACCAATGCAGAACTCCACACAAATATGCCCGGAACCTGTACCCGTCCATAACCTCCCTGTCTCACTGGAACGTACCACTGCAGAACTCCACACAAGCATGCCCTGAACCTGTACCCTGCATAACGTCCCTGTCTCACTGGAACGTACCAATGCAGAACTACACACAAATATGCCCTGAACCTGTACCTCTCCATAACCTCCCTGCTCACCGGAACGTACCAATGCAGAACTCCACACAAATATGCCCTGAACCTATAACTCTCCATAAACTCCCTGTCTCACTGGAACGTACCAATGCAGAATTCCAAACAAATATGCCCTGACCCTGTACCCCTCCATAACCTCACAGTCACACTGGAACGTACCAACGCAGAACTCCACACAAATATACCCTGAACCTGTACCCCTCCATAACCTCCCTGTCTCACTGGAACGTACCAATGCAGAACTCCACACAAATATGCCCTGAACCTGTACCCTCCATAACCTCCCTGTCTCACTGGAACGTACCAATGCAGAATTCCACACAAATATGCCCTGAACCTGTACCCCTCCATAACCTCCCTGTCTCACTGGAACGTACCAATGCAGAACTCCACACAAATATGC
Organism: Hemitrygon akajei; assembly: GCF_048418815.1. NCBI lineage: Eukaryota > Metazoa > Chordata > Chondrichthyes > Myliobatiformes > Dasyatidae > Hemitrygon > Hemitrygon akajei. Next base: position 711,635 of record NW_027331970.1, read on the forward strand.
CCTGAACCTGTACCCCTCCATAACCTCCCTGTCTCACTGGAACGCACAAATGCCGAACTCCAATCAAATATGCCCTGATCCTGTACCGTGCATAACCTCCCTGTCTGACTGGAACGTACCATTGCAGAACACCACACAAATGTGCCCTGAACCTGTACCCCTCCATAACCTCCCAGTCTCACTGGAACATACCAACGCAGAACTCCACACAAATATACCCTGAACCTGTACCCTCCATAACATCCCTGTCTCACTGGAACGTACCAATGCAGAACTCCACACAAATATGCCCTGAACCAGTATCCTCCATAACTTCCCTGTCTCACTGGAACGTACCAATGCAGAACTCCACACAAATATGCCCTGAACCTGTACCCGTCCATAACCTCCCTGTCTCACTGGAACGTCGGACTGCAGAACTCCACACAAATGTGCCCTGATCCTGTACCGTGCATAAACTCCCTGTCTCACTGGAACGCACCAATGCCGAACTCCAATCATATATGCCCTGATCCTGTACCGTGCATAACCTCCCTGTCTGACTGGAACGTACCATTGCAGAACACCACACAAATGTGCCCTGAACCCTTACACCTCCATAACCTCCCAGTCTCACTGGAACATATCAACTCAGAACTCCACACAAATATACCCTGAACCTGTACCCATCCATAACCTCCCTGTCTCACTGGAACGTACCAATGCAGAACACCACACAAATATGCCCTGAACCAGTACCCTCCATAACTTCCCTGTCTCACTGGAAGGTACCAATGCAGAATTTCACACAAATATGCCCTGAACGTGTAACCGCCCATAACCTCCTTGTCTCACTGGAACGCACCAATGCAGAACTCCACACAAATTTGCCCTGAACCTGTACCCCTCCAAAACCTCCCAGTCTCACTGGAACGTACCAATGCAGAACTCCACACAAAGATGCCCTGAACCTGTACCCCTCCATAACCACCCTGTCTCACTGGAAAGTACCAATGCAGAACTCAACACAAATATGCCCTGAACCTGTACCTCTCCATAACCTCTCTGTCTCACTGAAAAGTACCAATGCAGAACTCAACACAAATATGCCGTGAAACTGTACCTCTCCATAACCTCCCTGTGTCACTGGAACGTACCAATGCAGAATTCCACAAAAATATGCCCTGAACCTGTACCCTCCATAACCTCCCTGTCTCACTGGGACGTACCAATGCAGAACTACCCACAAATATGCCCTGAACCTGTACCCCTCCATAAACTCCCTGTCTCACAGGAACGTACCAATGCTGAACTCAACAGAAATATGCCATGAACCTGTACCCCTCCATAACCTCCCTGTCTCACCGGAACGTCCAAACGCAGAACTCCACACAAATATGCCCTGAACCTGTACCTCTCCATAACCTCCCTGTCTCACTGGAACGAACCAATGCAGAACTGAACACAAATATGCCCTGAATCTGTACCCCTCCATAAACTCCCTGTCTCACTGGAACGTACCAATGCAGAACTCCACACAAATATGCCCTGAATCTGTACCCCTCCATAAACTCCCTGTCTCACTGGAACGTACCAATGCAGAACTCCACACAAATATGCCCTGAACCTCTACCCTCCATAACCTCCCTGTCTCACTGTAACGTTCCAATGCAGAACTCCACACAAATATGCCCTGAACCTGTACCCGTCCATAACCTCCCTGTCTCACTGGAACGTCCCACTGCAGAACTCCACACAAAGGTGCCATGAACCTGTACCCTCCATAACCTCCCTCTCTCACTGGAAAGTACCAATGCAGAACTCCACACAAATATGCCCGGAACCTGTACCCGTCCATAACCTCCCTGTCTCACTGGAACATACCACTGCAGAACACCACACAAACATGCCCTGAACCTGTACCCTGCATAACGTCCCTGTCTCACTGGAACGTACCAATGCAGAACTCCACACAAATATGCCCTGAACCTATACCTCTCCATAACCTCCCTGTCTCACTGGAACGTACCAATGCAGAATTCCAAACAAATATGCCCTGACCCTGTACCCCTCCATAACCTCCCAGTCAAACTGGAACGTACCAACGCAGAACTCCACACAAATATACCCTGAACCTGTACCCCTCCATAAACTCCCTGTCTCACTGGAACGTACTAATGCAGAATACAACACAAATATGCCCTGAACCTGTACCCTCCATAACCTCCCTGTCTCACTGGAACGTACCAATGTAGAATTCCACACAAATATGCCCTGAACCTGTACCCGCCCATAACCTCCTTGTCTCACTGGAACACACCAATGCAGAACTCCACACAAATATGCTCTGAACCTGTACCCCTCCATAACCTCCCTGTCTCACTGGAACGTACCAATGCAGAACTCCACACAAATATGCCCTGAACCTGTACCCCTCCATAAACTCCCTGTCTCACTGGAACGCACCAATGCCGAACTCCAATCAAATATGCCCTGATCCTGTACCGTGCATAACCTCCCTGTCTGACTGGAACGTACCATTGCAGAACACCACACAAATGTGCCCTGAACCTGTACTCCTCCATAACCACCCAGTCTCACTGGAACATACCAACGCAGAACTCCACACAAATATACCCTGAACCTGTACCCTCCATAACCTCCCTGTCTCACTGGAACGTACCAATGCAGAACTCCACACAAATATGCCCTGAACCAGTACCCTCCATAACTTCCCTGTCTCACTGGAACGTACCAATGCAGAACTCCACACAAATATGCCCTGAACCTGTACCCGTCCATAACCTCCCTGTCTCACTGGAACGTCGGACTGGAGAACTCCACACAAATGTGCCATGAACCTGTACCCTCCATAACCTCCCTCTCTCACTGGAAAGTACCAATGCTGAACTCCACACAAATATGCCCTGAACCTGTACCCCTCCATAACCTCCCTGTCTCACTGGAACGCACCAATGCTGAACTCCACTCAAATATGCCCTGATCCTGTACCGTGCATAACCTCCCTGTCTCACTGGAACGTACCAATGCAGAACTCCACAAAAAATATGCCCTGAACCAGTACCCTCCCTAACTTCCCTGTCTCACTGGAACGTACCAATGCAGAATTCCACACAAATATGCCCTGAACGTGTAGCCGCCCATAACCTCCTTGTCTCACTGGAATGCACCAATGCAGAACTCCACACAAATATGCCCTGATCCTGTACCCGTCCATAACCTCCCTGTCTCACTGGAACTTCCCACTGCAGAACTCCACACAAATGTGCCATGAACCTGTACCCTACATAACCTCCCTCTCTCACTGGAAAGTACCAATGCTGAACTCCACACTAATATGCCCTGAACCTGTACCCCTCCATAACCTCCCTGTGTCACTGGAACGCACCAATGCTGAACTCCACTCAAATATGCCCTGAACCTGTACCCTCCATAACCTCCCTGTCTCACTGGAACGTACCAATGCAGAATTCCACACAAATATGCCCTGAACCTGTACCCCTCCATAACCTCCCTGTCTCACTGGAACGTACCAATGCAGAACTCCACACAGATATGCCCTGAACCTGTACCCCTCCAAAACCTCCCTGTCTCACTGGAACGCACAAATGCCGAACTCCAATCAAATATGCCCTGATCCTGTACCGTGCATAACCTCCCTGTCTGACTGGAACGTACCATTGCAGAACACCACACAAATGTGCCCTGAACCTGTACCCCTCCATAACCTCCCAGTCTCACTGGAACATACCAACGCAGAACTCCACACAAATATACCCTGAACCTGTACCCCCCATAACATCCCTGTCTCACTGGAACGTACCAATGCAGAACTCCACACAAATATGCCCTGAACCAGTACCCTCGATAACTTCCCTGTCTCACTGGAACGTACCAATGCAGAACTCCACACAAATATGCCCTGAACCGGTACCCGTCCATAACCTCCCTGTCTCACTGGAACGTCGGACTGCAGAACTCCACACAAATGTGCCATGAACCTGTACCCTCCATAATCACCCTCTCTCACTGGAAAGTACCAATGCTGAACTCCACACAAATATGCCCTGAACCTGTACCCCCCATAACCTCCCTGTCTCACTGGAACGTACCATTGCAGAACACCACACAAATGTGCCCTGAACCCTTACACCTCCATAACCTCCCAGTCTCACTGGAACATACCAACTCAGAACTCCACACAAATATACCCTGAACCTGTACCCATCCATAACCTCCCTGTCTCACTGGAACGTACCAATGCAGAACACCACACAAATATGCCCTGAACCAGTACCCTCCATAACTTCCCTGTCTCACTGGAACGTACCAATGCAGAATTTCACACAAATATGCCCTGAACGTGTAACCGCCCATAACCTCCTTGTCTCACTGGAACGCACCAATGCAGAACTCCACACAAATTTGCCCTGAACCTGTACCCCTCCAAAACCTCCCAGTCTCACTGGAACGTACCAATGCAGAACTCCACACAAAGATGCCCTGAACCTGTACCCCTCCATAACCACCCTGTCTCACTGGAACATACCAACGCAGAACTCCACACAAATATACCCTGAACCTGTACCCTCCATAACCTCCCTGACTCACTGGAACGTACCAATGCAGAACTCCACACAAATATGCCCTGAACCTATAACTCTCCATAAACTCCCTGTCTCACTGGAACGTACCAATGCAGAATTCCAAACAAATATGCCCTGACCCTGTACCCCTCCATAACCTCACAGTCACACTGGAACGTACCAACGCAGAACTCCACACAAATATACCCTGAACCTGTACCCCTCCATAACCTCCCTGTCTCACTGGAACGTACCAATGCAGAACTCCACACAAATATGCCCTGAACCTGTACCCTCCATAACCTCCCTGTCTCACTGGAACGTACCAATGCAGAATTCCACACAAATATGCCCTGAACCTGTACCCCTCCATAACCTCCCTGTCTCACTGGAACGTACCAATGCAGAACTCCACACAAATATGCCCTGAACCTGTACCCCTCCATAACCTCCCTGTCTCACTGGAACGCACAAATGCCGAACTCCAATCAAATATGCCCTGATCCTGTACCGTGCATAACCTCCCTGTCTGACTGGAACGTACCATTGCAGAACACCACACAAATGTGCCCTGAACCTGTACCCCTCCATAACCTCCCAGTCTCACTGGAACATACCAACGCAGAACTCCACACAAATATACCCTGAACCTGTACCCTCCATAACATCCCTGTCTCACTGGAACGTACCAATGCAGAACTCCACACAAATATGCCCTGAACCAGTATCCTCCATAACTTCCCTGTCTCACTGGAACGTACCAATGCAGAACTCCACACAAATATGCCCTGAACCTGTACCCGTCCATAACCTCCCTGTCTCACTGGAACGTCGGACTGCAGAACTCCACACAAATGTGCCCTGATCCTGTACCGTGCATAAACTCCCTGTCTCACTGGAACGCACCAATGCCGAACTCCAATCATATATGCCCTGATCCTGTACCGTGCATAACCTCCCTGTCTGACTGGAACGTACCATTGCAGAACACCACACAAATGTGCCCTGAACCCTTACACCTCCATAACCTCCCAGTCTCACTGGAACATATCAACTCAGAACTCCACACAAATATACCCTGAACCTGTACCCATCCATAACCTCCCTGTCTCACTGGAACGTACCAATGCAGAACACCACACAAATATGCCCTGAACCAGTACCCTCCATAACTTCCCTGTCTCACTGGAAGGTACCAATGCAGAATTTCACACAAATATGCCCTGAACGTGTAACCGCCCATAACCTCCTTGTCTCACTGGAACGCACCAATGCAGAACTCCACACAAATTTGCCCTGAACCTGTACCCCTCCAAAACCTCCCAGTCTCACTGGAACGTACCAATGCAGAACTCCACACAAAGATGCCCTGAACCTGTACCCCTCCATAACCACCCTGTCTCACTGGAAAGTACCAATGCAGAACTCAACACAAATATGCCCTGAACCTGTACCTCTCCATAACCTCTCTGTCTCACTGAAAAGTACCAATGCAGAACTCAACACAAATATGCCGTGAAACTGTACCTCTCCATAACCTCCCTGTGTCACTGGAACGTACCAATGCAGAATTCCACAAAAATATGCCCTGAACCTGTACCCTCCATAACCTCCCTGTCTCACTGGGACGTACCAATGCAGAACTACCCACAAATATGCCCTGAACCTGTACCCCTCCATAAACTCCCTGTCTCACAGGAACGTACCAATGCTGAACTCAACAGAAATATGCCATGAACCTGTACCCCTCCATAACCTCCCTGTCTCACCGGAACGTCCAAACGCAGAACTCCACACAAATATGCCCTGAACCTGTACCTCTCCATAACCTCCCTGTCTCACTGGAACGAACCAATGCAGAACTGAACACAAATATGCCCTGAATCTGTACCCCTCCATAAACTCCCTGTCTCACTGGAACGTACCAATGCAGAACTCCACACAAATATGCCCTGAATCTGTACCCCTCCATAAACTCCCTGTCTCACTGGAACGTACCAATGCAGAACTCCACACAAATATGCCCTGAACCTCTACCCTCCATAACCTCCCTGTCTCACTGTAACGTTCCAATGCAGAACTCCACACAAATATGCCCTGAACCTGTACCCGTCCATAACCTCCCTGTCTCACTGGAACGTCCCACTGCAGAACTCCACACAAAGGTGCCATGAACCTGTACCCTCCATAACCTCCCTCTCTCACTGGAAAGTACCAATGCAGAACTCCACACAAATATGCCCGGAACCTGTACCCGTCCATAACCTCCCTGTCTCACTGGAACATACCACTGCAGAACACCACACAAACATGCCCTGAACCTGTACCCTGCATAACGTCCCTGTCTCACTGGAACGTACCAATGCAGAACTCCACACAAATATGCCCTGAACCTATACCTCTCCATAACCTCCCTGTCTCACTGGAACGTACCAATGCAGAATTCCAAACAAATATGCCCTGACCCTGTACCCCTCCATAACCTCCCAGTCAAACTGGAACGTACCAACGCAGAACTCCACACAAATATACCCTGAACCTGTACCCCTCCATAAACTCCCTGTCTCACTGGAACGTACTAATGCAGAATACAACACAAATATGCCCTGAACCTGTACCCTCCATAACCTCCCTGTCTCACTGGAACGTACCAATGTAGAATTCCACACAAATATGCCCTGAACCTGTACCCGCCCATAACCTCCTTGTCTCACTGGAACACACCAATGCAGAACTCCACACAAATATGCTCTGAACCTGTACCCCTCCATAACCTCCCTGTCTCACTGGAACGTACCAATGCAGAACTCCACACAAATATGCCCTGAACCTGTACCCCTCCATAAACTCCCTGTCTCACTGGAACGCACCAATGCCGAACTCCAATCAAATATGCCCTGATCCTGTACCGTGCATAACCTCCCTGTCTGACTGGAACGTACCATTGCAGAACACCACACAAATGTGCCCTGAACCTGTACTCCTCCATAACCACCCAGTCTCACTGGAACATACCAACGCAGAACTCCACACAAATATACCCTGAACCTGTACCCTCCATAACCTCCCTGTCTCACTGGAACGTACCAATGCAGAACTCCACACAAATATGCCCTGAACCAGTACCCTCCATAACTTCCCTGTCTCACTGGAACGTACCAATGCAGAACTCCACACAAATATGCCCTGAACCTGTACCCGTCCATAACCTCCCTGTCTCACTGGAACGTCGGACTGGAGAACTCCACACAAATGTGCCATGAACCTGTACCCTCCATAACCTCCCTCTCTCACTGGAAAGTACCAATGCTGAACTCCACACAAATATGCCCTGAACCTGTACCCCTCCATAACCTCCCTGTCTCACTGGAACGCACCAATGCTGAACTCCACTCAAATATGCCCTGATCCTGTACCGTGCATAACCTCCCTGTCTCACTGGAACGTACCAATGCAGAACTCCACAAAAAATATGCCCTGAACCAGTACCCTCCCTAACTTCCCTGTCTCACTGGAACGTACCAATGCAGAATTCCACACAAATATGCCCTGAACGTGTAGCCGCCCATAACCTCCTTGTCTCACTGGAATGCACCAATGCAGAACTCCACACAAATATGCCCTGATCCTGTACCCGTCCATAACCTCCCTGTCTCACTGGAACTTCCCACTGCAGAACTCCACACAAATGTGCCATGAACCTGTACCCTACATAACCTCCCTCTCTCACTGGAAAGTACCAATGCTGAACTCCACACTAATATGCCCTGAACCTGTACCCCTCCATAACCTCCCTGTGTCACTGGAACGCACCAATGCTGAACTCCACTCAAATATGCCCTGAACCTGTACCCTCCATAACCTCCCTGTCTCACTGGAACGTACCAATGCAGAATTCCACACAAATATGCCCTGAACCTGTACCCCTCCATAACCTCCCTGTCTCACTGGAACGTACCAATGCAGAACTCCACACAGATATGCCCTGAACCTGTACCCCTCCAAAACCTCCCTGTCTCACTGGAACGCACAAATGCCGAACTCCAATCAAATATGCCCTGATCCTGTACCGTGCATAACCTCCCTGTCTGACTGGAACGTACCATTGCAGAACACCACACAAATGTGCCCTGAACCTGTACCCCTCCATAACCTCCCAGTCTCACTGGAACATACCAACGCAGAACTCCACACAAATATACCCTGAACCTGTACCCCCCATAACATCCCTGTCTCACTGGAACGTACCAATGCAGAACTCCACACAAATATGCCCTGAACCAGTACCCTCGATAACTTCCCTGTCTCACTGGAACGTACCAATGCAGAACTCCACACAAATATGCCCTGAACCGGTACCCGTCCATAACCTCCCTGTCTCACTGGAACGTCGGACTGCAGAACTCCACACAAATGTGCCATGAACCTGTACCCTCCATAATCACCCTCTCTCACTGGAAAGTACCAATGCTGAACTCCACACAAATATGCCCTGAACCTGTACCCCCCATAACCTCCCTGTCTCACTGGAACGTACCATTGCAGAACACCACACAAATGTGCCCTGAACCCTTACACCTCCATAACCTCCCAGTCTCACTGGAACATACCAACTCAGAACTCCACACAAATATACCCTGAACCTGTACCCATCCATAACCTCCCTGTCTCACTGGAACGTACCAATGCAGAACACCACACAAATATGCCCTGAACCAGTACCCTCCATAACTTCCCTGTCTCACTGGAACGTACCAATGCAGAATTTCACACAAATATGCCCTGAACGTGTAACCGCCCATAACCTCCTTGTCTCACTGGAACGCACCAATGCAGAACTCCACACAAATTTGCCCTGAACCTGTACCCCTCCAAAACCTCCCAGTCTCACTGGAACGTACCAATGCAGAACTCCACACAAAGATGCCCTGAACCTGTACCCCTCCATAACCACCCTGTCTCACTGGAACATACCAACGCAGAACTCCACACAAATATACCCTGAACCTGTACCCTCCATAACCTCCCTGACTCACTGGAACGTACCAATGCAGAACTCCACACAAATATGCCCTGAACCAGTACCCTCCATAACTTCCCTGTCTCACTGGAACGTACCAATGCAGAACTCCACACAAATATGCCCTGAACCTGTACCCGTCCATAACCTCCCTGTCTCACTGGAACGTCGGACTGGAGAACTCCACACAAATGTGCCATGAACCTGTACCCTCCATAACCTCCCTCTCTCACTGGAAAGTACCAATGCTGAACTCCACACAAATATGCCCTGAACCTGTACCCCACAATAACCTCCCTGTCTCACTGGAACGCACCAATGCTGAACTCCACTCAAATATGCCCTGATCCTGTACCGTGCATAACCTCCCTGTCTCACTGGAACGTACCAATGCAGAACTCCACAAAAAATCTGCCCTGAACCAGTACCCTCCCTAACTTCCCTGTCTCACTGGAACGTACCAATGCAGAATTCCACACAAATATGCCCTGAACGTGTAGCCGCCCATAACCTCCTTGTCTCACTGGAATGCACCAATGCAGAACTCCACACAAATATGCCCTGATCCTGTACCCGTCCATAACCTCCCTGTCTCACTGGAACTTCCCACTGCAGAACTCCACACAAATGTGCCATGAACCTGTACCCTCCATAACCTCCCTCTCTCACTGGAAAGTACCAATGCTGAACTCCACACTAATATGCCCTGAACCTGTACCCCTCCATAACCTCCCTGTGTCACTGGAACGCACCAATGCTGAACTCCACTCAAATATGCCCTGATCCTGTACCGTGCATAAACTCCCTGTCTCACTGGAACGTACCATTGCAGAACACCACACAAATATGCCCTGAACCTGTACCCCTGCATAATCTCCCTGTCTCACTGGAACGTACCAATGCAGAACTCAACACAAATATGCCGTGAACCTGTACCTCTCCATAACCTCCCTGTGTCACTGGAACGTACCAATGCAGAATTCCAAACAAATATGCCCTGAACCTGTACCCCTCCATAACCTCACAGTCACACTGGAACGTACCAACGCAGAACTCCACACAAATATACCCTGAACCTGTACCCCTCCATAACCTCCCTGTCTCACTGGAACGTACCAATGCAGAACTCCACACAAATATGCCCTGAACCTGTACCCTCCATAACCTCCCTGTCTCACTGGAACGTACCAATGCAGAATTCCACACGAATATGCCCTGAACCTGTACCCCTCCATAACCTCCCTGTCTCACTGGAACGTACCAATGCAGAACTCCACACAAATATGCCCTGAACCTGTACCCCTCCAAAACCTCCCTGTCTCACTGGAACGCACAAATGCCGAACTCCAATCAAATATGCCCTGATCCTGTACCGTGCATAACCTCCCTGTCTGACTGGAACGTACCATTGCAGAACACCACACAAATGTGCCCTGAACCTGTACCCCTCCATAACCTCCCAGTCTCACTGGAACATACCAACGCAGAACTCCACACAAATATACCCTGAAGCTGTACCCCCCATAACATCCCTGTCTCACTGGAACGTACCAATGCAGAACTCCACACAAATATGCCCTGAACCAGTACCCTCGATAACTTCCCTGTCTCACTGGAACGTACCAATGCAGAACTCCACACAAATATGCCCTGAACCGGTACCCGTCCATAACCTCCCTGTCTCACTGGAACGTCGGACTGCAGAACTCCACACAAATGTGCCATGAACCTGTACCCTCCATAATCACCCTCTCTCACTGGAAAGTACCAATGCTGAACTCCACACAAATATGCCCTGAACCTGTACCCCCCATAACCTCCCTGTCTCACTGGAACGTACCATTGCAGAACACCACACAAATGTGCCCTGAACCCTTACACCTCCATAACCTCCCAGTCTCACTGGAACATACCAACTCAGAACTCCACACAAATATACCCTGAACCTGTACCCATCCATAACCTCCCTGTCTCACTGGAACGTACCAATGCAGAACACCACACAAATATGCCCTGAACCAGAACCCTCCATAACTTCCCTGTCTCACTGGAACGTACCAATGCAGAATTTCACACAAATATGCCCTGAACGTGTAACCGCCCATAACCTCCTTGTCTCACTGGAACGCACCAATGCAGAACTCCACACAAATTTGCCCTGAACCTGTACCCCTCCAAAACCTCCCAGTCTCACTGGAACGTACCAATGCAGAACTCCACACAAAGATGCCCTGAACCTGTACCCCTCCATAACCACCCTGTCTCACTGGAAAGTACCAATGCAGAACTCAACACAAATATGCCCTGAACCTGTACCTCTCCATAACCTCTCTGTCTCACTGAAAAGTACCAATGCAGAACTCAACACAAATATGCCGTGAACCTGTACCTCTCCATAACCTCCCTGTGTCACTGGAACGTACCAATGCAGAATTCCACAAAAATATGCCCTGAACCTGTACCCTCCATAACCTCCCTGTCTCACTGGGACGTACCAATGCAGAACTACCCACAAATATGCCCTGAACCTGTACCCCTCCATAAACTCCCTGTCTCACAGGAACGTACCAATGCTGAACTCAACAGAAATATGCCATGAACCTGTACCCCTCCATAACCTCCCTGTCTCACCGGAACGTCCAAACGCAGAACTCCACACAAATATGCCCTGAACCTGTACCCCTCCATAACCTCCCTGTCTCACCGGAACGTCCAAACGCAGAACTCCACACAAATATGCCCTGAACCTGTACCTCTCCATAACCTCCCTGTCTCACTGGAACGAACCAATGCAGAACTCAACACAAATATGCCCTGAATCTGTACCCCTCCATAAACTCCCTGTCTCACTGGAACGTACCAATGCAGAACTCCACACAAATATGCCCTGAACCTCTACCCTCCATAACCTCCCTGTCTCACTGTAACGTTCCAATTCAGAACTCCACACAAATATGCCCTGAACCTGTACCCGTCCATAACCTCCCTGTCTCACTGGAACGTCCCACTGCAGAACTCCACACAAAGGTGCCATGAACCTGTACCCTCCATAACCTCCCTCTCTCACTGGAAAGTACCAATGCAGAACTCCACACAAATATGCCCGGAACCTGTACCCGTCCATAACCTCCCTGTCTCACTTGAACATACCACTGCAGAACCCCACACAAACATGCCCTGAACCTGTACCCTGCATAACGTCCCTGTCTCACTGGAACGTACCAATGCAGAACTCCACACAAATATGCCCTGAACCTATACCTCTCCATAACCTCCCTGTCTCACTGGAACGTACCAATGCAGAATTCCAAACAAATATGCCCTGACCCTGTACCCCTCCATAACCTCCCAGTCACACTGGAACGTACCAACGCAGAACTCCACACAAATATACCCTGAACCTGTACCCCTCCATAACCTCCCTGTCTCACTGGAACGTACTAATGCAGAACACCACACAAATATGCCCTGAACCTGTACCCTCCATAACCTCCCTGTCTCACTGGGACGTACCAATGCAGAACTACCCACAAATATGCCCTGAACCTGTACCCCTCCATAAACTCCCTGTCTCACAGGAACGTACCAATGCTGAACTCAACAGAAATATGCCATGAACCTGTACCCCTCCATAACCTCCCTGTCTCACCGGAACGTCCAAACGCAGAACTCCACACAAATATGCCCTGAACCTGTACCCCTCCATAACCTCCCTGTCTCACCGGAACGTCCAAACGCAGAACTCCACACAAATATGCCCTGAACCTGTACCTCTCCATAACCTCCCTGTCTCACTGGAACGAACCAATGCAGAACTCAACACAAATATGCCCTGAATCTGTACCCCTCCATAAACTCCCTGTCTCACTGGAACGTACCAATGCAGAACTCCACACAAATATGCCCTGAACCTCTACCCTCCATAACCTCCCTGTCTCACTGTAACGTTCCAATTCAGAACTCCACACAAATATGCCCTGAACCTGTACCCGTCCATAACCTCCCTGTCTCACTGGAACGTCCCACTGCAGAACTCCACACAAAGGTGCCATGAACCTGTACCCTCCATAACCTCCCTCTCTCACTGGAAAGTACCAATGCAGAACTCCACACAAATATGCCCGGAACCTGTACCCGTCCATAACCTCCCTGTCTCACTTGAACATACCACTGCAGAACCCCACACAAACATGCCCTGAACCTGTACCCTGCATAACGTCCCTGTCTCACTGGAACGTACCAATGCAGAACTCCACACAAATATGCCCTGAACCTATACCTCTCCATAACCTCCCTGTCTCACTGGAACGTACCAATGCAGAATTCCAAACAAATATGCCCTGACCCTGTACCCCTCCATAACCTCCCAGTCACACTGGAACGTACCAACGCAGAACTCCACACAAATATACCCTGAACCTGTACCCCTCCATAACCTCCCTGTCTCACTGGAACGTACTAATGCAGAACACCACACAAATATGCCCTGAACCTGTACCCTCCATAACCTCCCTGTCTCACTGGAACGTACCAATGCAGAATTCCACACAAATATGCCCTGAACCTGTACCCGCCCATAACCTCCTTGTCTCACTGGAACACACCAATGCAGAACTCCGCACAAATATGCTCTGAACCTGTACCCCTCCATAACCTCCCTGTCTCACTGGAACGTACCAATGCAGAACTCCACACAAATATGCCCTGAACCTGTACCCTCCATAACCTCCCTGTCTCACTGGGACGTACCAATGCAGAACTACCCACAAATATGCCCTGAACCTGTACCCCTCCATAAACTCACTGTCTCACAGGAACGTACCAATGCTGAACTCAACACAAATATGCCATGAACCTGTACCCCTCCATAACCTCCCTGTCTCACCGGAACGTCCAAACGCAGAACTCCACACAAATATGCCCTGAACCTGTACCTCTCCATAACCTCCCTGTCTCACTGGAACGAACCAATGCAGAACTCAACACAAATATGCCCTGAATCTGTACCCCTCCATAAACTCCCTGTCTCACTGGAACGTACCAATGCAGAACTCCACACAAATATGCCCTGAACCTCTACCCTCCATAACCTCCCTGTCTCACTGGAACGTACCAATGCAGAACTCCACACAAATATGCCCTGAATCTGTACCCGTCCATAACCTCCCTGTCTCACTGGAACGTCCCACTGCAGAACTCCACACAAAGGTGCCATGAACCTGTACCCTCCATAACCTCCCTCTCTCACTGGAAAGTACCAATGCAGAACTCCACACAAATATGCCCTGAACCTCTACCCTCCATAACCTCCCTGTCTCACTGGAACGTACCAATGCAGAACTCCACACAAATATGCCCTGAATCTGTACCCGTCCATAACCTCCCTGTCTCACTGGAACGTCCCACTGCAGAACTCCACACAAAGGTGCCATGAACCTGTACCCTCCATAACCTCCCTCTCTCACTGGAAAGTACCAATGCAGAACTCCACACAAATATGCCCGGAACCTGTACCCGTCCATAACCTCCCTGTCTCACTTGAACATACCACTGCAGAACCCCACACAAACATGCCCTGAACCTGTACCCTGCATAACGTCCCTGTCTCACTGGAACGTACCAATGCAGAACTCCACACAAATATGCCCTGAACCTATACCTCTCCATAACCTCCCTGTCTCACTGGAACGTACCAATGCAGAATTCCAAACAAATATGCCCTGACCCTGTACCCCTCCATAACCTCCCAGTCACACTGGAACGTACCAACGCAGAACTCCACACAAATATACCCTGAACCTGTACCCCTCCATAACCTCCCTGTCTCACTGGAACGTACTAATGCAGAACACCACACAAATATGCCCTGAACCTGTACCCTCCATAACCTCCCTGTCTCACTGGAACGTACCAATGCAGAACTCCACACAAATATGCCCTGAACCTGTACCTCTCCATAACCTCCCTGTCTCACTGGAACGAACCAATGCAGAACTCAACACAAATATGCCCTGAATCTGTACCCCTCCATAAACTCCCTGTCTCACTGGAACGTACCAATGCAGAACTCCACACAAATATGCCCTGAACCTCTACCCTCCATAACCTCCCTGTCTCACTGGAACGTACCAATGCAGAACTCCACACAAATATGCCCTGAATCTGTACCCGTCCATAACCTCCCTGTCTCACTGGAACGTCCCACTGCAGAACTCCACACAAAGGTGCCATGAACCTGTACCCTCCATAACCTCCCTCTCTCACTGGAAAGTACCAATGCAGAACTCCACACAAATATGCCCTGAACCTCTACCCTCCATAACCTCCCTGTCTCACTGGAACGTACCAATGCAGAACTCCACACAAATATGCCCTGAATCTGTACCCGTCCATAACCTCCCTGTCTCACTGGAACGTCCCACTGCAGAACTCCACACAAAGGTGCCATGAACCTGTACCCTCCATAACCTCCCTCTCTCACTGGAAAGTACCAATGCAGAACTCCACACAAATATGCCCGGAACCTGTACCCGTCCATAACCTCCCTGTCTCACTTGAACATACCACTGCAGAACCCCACACAAACATGCCCTGAACCTGTACCCTGCATAACGTCCCTGTCTCACTGGAACGTACCAATGCAGAACTCCACACAAATATGCCCTGAACCTATACCTCTCCATAACCTCCCTGTCTCACTGGAACGTACCAATGCAGAATTCCAAACAAATATGCCCTGACCCTGTACCCCTCCATAACCTCCCAGTCACACTGGAACGTACCAACGCAGAACTCCACACAAATATACCCTGAACCTGTACCCCTCCATAACCTCCCTGTCTCACTGGAACGTACTAATGCAGAACACCACACAAATATGCCCTGAACCTGTACCCTCCATAACCTCCCTGTCTCACTGGAACGTACCAATGCAGAACTCCACACAAATATGCCCTGAACCTGTACCTCTCCATAACCTCCCTGTCTCACTGGAACGTACCAATGCAGAACTCCACACAAATATGCCCTGAATCTGTACCCGTCCATAACCTCCCTGTCTCACTGGAACGTCCCACTGCAGAACTCCACACAAAGGTGCCATGAACCTGTACCCTCCATAACCTCCCTCTCTCACTGGAAAGTACCAATGCAGAACTCCACACAAATATGCCCTGAACCTATACCTCTCCATAACCTCCCTGTCTCACTGGAACGTACCAATGCAGAATTCCAAACAAATATGCCCTGACCCTGTACCCCTCCATAACCTCCCAGTCACACTGGAACGTACCAACGCAGAACTCCACACAAATATACCCTGAACCTGTACCCCTCCATAACCTCCCTGTCTCACTGGAACGTACTAATGCAGAACACCACACAAATATGCCCTGAACCTGTACCCTCCATAACCTCCCTGTCTCACTGGAACGTACCAATGCAGAACTCCACACAAATATGCCCTGAACCTGTACCTCTCCATAACCTCCCTGTCTCACTGGAACGAACCAATGCAGAACTCAACACAAATATGCCCTGAATCTGTACCCCTCCATAAACTCCCTGTCTCACTGGAACGTACCAATGCAGAACTCCACACAAATATGCCCTGAACCTCTACCCTCCATAACCTCCCTGTCTCACTGGAACGTACCAATGCAGAACTCCACACAAATATGCCCTGAATCTGTACCCGTCCATAACCTCCCTGTCTCACTGGAACGTCCCACTGCAGAACTCCACACAAAGGTGCCATGAACCTGTACCCTCCATAACCTCCCTCTCTCACTGGAAAGTACCAATGCAGAACTCCACACAAATATGCCCTGAACCTCTACCCTCCATAACCTCCCTGTCTCACTGGAACGTACCAATGCAGAACTCCACACAAATATGCCCTGAATCTGTACCCGTCCATAACCTCCCTGTCTCACTGGAACGTCCCACTGCAGAACTCCACACAAAGGTGCCATGAACCTGTACCCTCCATAACCTCCCTCTCTCACTGGAAAGTACCAATGCAGAACTCCACACAAATATGCCCGGAACCTGTACCCGTCCATAACCTCCCTGTCTCACTTGAACATACCACTGCAGAACCCCACACAAACATGCCCTGAACCTGTACCCTGCATAACGTCCCTGTCTCACTGGAACGTACCAATGCAGAACTCCACACAAATATGCCCTGAACCTATACCTCTCCATAACCTCCCTGTCTCACTGGAACGTACCAATGCAGAATTCCAAACAAATATGCCCTGACCCTGTACCCCTCCATAACCTCCCAGTCACACTGGAACGTACCAACGCAGAACTCCACACAAATATACCCTGAACCTGTACCCCTCCATAACCTCCCTGTCTCACTGGAACGTACTAATGCAGAACTCCACACAAATATGCCCTGAATCTGTACCCCTCCATAAACTCCCTGTCTCACTGGAACGTACCAATGCAGAACTCCACACAAATATGCCCTGAACCTCTACCCTCCATAACCTCCCTGTCTCACTGTAACGTTCCAATGCAGAACTCCACACAAATATGCCCTGAACCTGTACCCGTCCATAACCTCCCTGTCTCACTGGAACGTCCCACTGCAGAACTCCACACAAAGGTGCCATGAACCTGTACCCTCCATAACCTCCCTCTCTCACTGGAAAGTACCAATGCAGAACTCCACACAAATATGCCCGGAACCTGTACCCGTCCATAACCTCCCTGTCTCACTGGAACATACCACTGCAGAACACCACACAAACATGCCCTGAACCTGTACCCTGCATAACGTCCCTGTCTCACTGGAACGTACCAATGCAGAACTCCACACAAATATGCCCTGAACCTATACCTCTCCATAACCTCCCTGTCTCACTGGAACGTACCAATGCAGAATTCCAAACAAATATGCCCTGACCCTGTACCCCTCCATAACCTCCCAGTCAAACTGGAACGTACCAACGCAGAACTCCACACAAATATACCCTGAACCTGTACCCCTCCATAAACTCCCTGTCTCACTGGAACGTACTAATGCAGAATACAACACAAATATGCCCTGAACCTGTACCCTCCATAACCTCCCTGTCTCACTGGAACGTACCAATGTAGAATTCCACACAAATATGCCCTGAACCTGTACCCGCCCATAACCTCCTTGTCTCACTGGAACACACCAATGCAGAACTCCACACAAATATGCTCTGAACCTGTACCCCTCCATAACCTCCCTGTCTCACTGGAACGTACCAATGCAGAACTCCACACAAATATGCCCTGAACCTGTACCCCTCCATAAACTCCCTGTCTCACTGGAACGCACCAATGCCGAACTCCAATCAAATATGCCCTGATCCTGTACCGTGCATAACCTCCCTGTCTGACTGGAACGTACCATTGCAGAACACCACACAAATGTGCCCTGAACCTGTACTCCTCCATAACCACCCAGTCTCACTGGAACATACCAACGCAGAACTCCACACAAATATACCCTGAACCTGTACCCTCCATAACCTCCCTGTCTCACTGGAACGTACCAATGCAGAACTCCACACAAATATGCCCTGAACCAGTACCCTCCATAACTTCCCTGTCTCACTGGAACGTACCAATGCAGAACTCCACACAAATATGCCCTGAACCTGTACCCGTCCATAACCTCCCTGTCTCACTGGAACGTCGGACTGGAGAACTCCACACAAATGTGCCATGAACCTGTACCCTCCATAACCTCCCTCTCTCACTGGAAAGTACCAATGCTGAACTCCACACAAATATGCCCTGAACCTGTACCCCTCCATAACCTCCCTGTCTCACTGGAACGCACCAATGCTGAACTCCACTCAAATATGCCCTGATCCTGTACCGTGCATAACCTCCCTGTCTCACTGGAACGTACCAATGCAGAACTCCACAAAAAATATGCCCTGAACCAGTACCCTCCCTAACTTCCCTGTCTCACTGGAACGTACCAATGCAGAATTCCACACAAATATGCCCTGAACGTGTAGCCGCCCATAACCTCCTTGTCTCACTGGAATGCACCAATGCAGAACTCCACACAAATATGCCCTGATCCTGTACCCGTCCATAACCTCCCTGTCTCACTGGAACTTCCCACTGCAGAACTCCACACAAATGTGCCATGAACCTGTACCCTACATAACCTCCCTCTCTCACTGGAAAGTACCAATGCTGAACTCCACACTAATATGCCCTGAACCTGTACCCCTCCATAACCTCCCTGTGTCACTGGAACGCACCAATGCTGAACTCCACTCAAATATGCCCTGAACCTGTACCCTCCATAACCTCCCTGTCTCACTGGAACGTACCAATGCAGAATTCCACACAAATATGCCCTGAACCTGTACCCCTCCATAACCTCCCTGTCTCACTGGAACGTACCAATGCAGAACTCCACACAGATATGCCCTGAACCTGTACCCCTCCAAAACCTCCCTGTCTCACTGGAACGCACAAATGCCGAACTCCAATCAAATATGCCCTGATCCTGTACCGTGCATAACCTCCCTGTCTGACTGGAACGTACCATTGCAGAACACCACACAAATGTGCCCTGAACCTGTACCCCCCATAACATCCCTGTCTCACTGGAACGTACCAATGCAGAACTCCACACAAATATGCCCTGAACCAGTACCCTCGATAACTTCCCTGTCTCACTGGAACGTACCAATGCAGAACTCCACACAAATATGCCCTGAACCGGTACCCGTCCATAACCTCCCTGTCTCACTGGAACGTCGGACTGCAGAACTCCACACAAATGTGCCATGAACCTGTACCCTCCATAATCACCCTCTCTCACTGGAAAGTACCAATGCTGAACTCCACACAAATATGCCCTGAACCTGTACCCCCCATAACCTCCCTGTCTCACTGGAACGTACCATTGCAGAACACCACACAAATGTGCCCTGAACCCTTACACCTCCATAACCTCCCAGTCTCACTGGAACATACCAACTCAGAACTCCACACAAATATACCCTGAACCTGTACCCATCCATAACCTCCCTGTCTCACTGGAACGTACCAATGCAGAACACCACACAAATATGCCCTGAACCAGTACCCTCCATAACTTCCCTGTCTCACTGGAACGTACCAATGCAGAATTTCACACAAATATGCCCTGAACGTGTAACCGCCCATAACCTCCTTGTCTCACTGGAACGCACCAATGCAGAACTCCACACAAATTTGCCCTGAACCTGTACCCCTCCAAAACCTCCCAGTCTCACTGGAACGTACCAATGCAGAACTCCACACAAAGATGCCCTGAACCTGTACCCCTCCATAACCACCCTGTCTCACTGGAACATACCAACGCAGAACTCCACACAAATATACCCTGAACCTGTACCCTCCATAACCTCCCTGACTCACTGGAACGTACCAATGCAGAACTCCACACAAATATGCCCTGAACCAGTACCCTCCATAACTTCCCTGTCTCACTGGAACGTACCAATGCAGAACTCCACACAAATATGCCCTGAACCTGTACCCGTCCATAACCTCCCTGTCTCACTGGAACGTCGGACTGGAGAACTCCACACAAATGTGCCATGAACCTGTACCCTCCATAACCTCCCTCTCTCACTGGAAAGTACCAATGCTGAACTCCACACAAATATGCCCTGAACCTGTACCCCACAATAACCTCCCTGTCTCACTGGAACGCACCAATGCTGAACTCCACTCAAATATGCCCTGATCCTGTACCGTGCATAACCTCCCTGTCTCACTGGAACGTACCAATGCAGAACTCCACAAAAAATCTGCCCTGAACCAGTACCCTCCCTAACTTCCCTGTCTCACTGGAACGTACCAATGCAGAATTCCACACAAATATGCCCTGAACGTGTAGCCGCCCATAACCTCCTTGTCTCACTGGAATGCACCAATGCAGAACTCCACACAAATATGCCCTGATCCTGTACCCGTCCATAACCTCCCTGTCTCACTGGAACTTCCCACTGCAGAACTCCACACAAATGTGCCATGAACCTGTACCCTCCATAACCTCCCTCTCTCACTGGAAAGTACCAATGCTGAACTCCACACTAATATGCCCTGAACCTGTACCCCTCCATAACCTCCCTGTGTCACTGGAACGCACCAATGCTGAACTCCACTCAAATATGCCCTGATCCTGTACCGTGCATAAACTCCCTGTCTCACTGGAACGTACCATTGCAGAACACCACACAAATATGCCCTGAACCTGTACCCCTGCATAATCTCCCTGTCTCACTGGAACGTACCAATGCAGAACTCAACACAAATATGCCGTGAACCTGTACCTCTCCATAACCTCCCTGTGTCACTGGAACGTACCAATGCAGAATTCCAAACAAATATGCCCTGAACCTGTACCCCTCCATAACCTCACAGTCACACTGGAACGTACCAACGCAGAACTCCACACAAATATACCCTGAACCTGTACCCCTCCATAACCTCCCTGTCTCACTGGAACGTACCAATGCAGAACTCCACACAAATATGCCCTGAACCTGTACCCTCCATAACCTCCCTGTCTCACTGGAACGTACCAATGCAGAATTCCACACGAATATGCCCTGAACCTGTACCCCTCCATAACCTCCCTGTCTCACTGGAACGTACCAATGCAGAACTCCACACAAATATGCCCTGAACCTGTACCCCTCCAAAACCTCCCTGTCTCACTGGAACGCACAAATGCCGAACTCCAATCAAATATGCCCTGATCCTGTACCGTGCATAACCTCCCTGTCTGACTGGAACGTACCATTGCAGAACACCACACAAATGTGCCCTGAACCTGTACCCCTCCATAACCTCCCAGTCTCACTGGAACATACCAACGCAGAACTCCACACAAATATACCCTGAAGCTGTACCCCCCATAACATCCCTGTCTCACTGGAACGTACCAATGCAGAACTCCACACAAATATGCCCTGAACCAGTACCCTCGATAACTTCCCTGTCTCACTGGAACGTACCAATGCAGAACTCCACACAAATATGCCCTGAACCGGTACCCGTCCATAACCTCCCTGTCTCACTGGAACGTCGGACTGCAGAACTCCACACAAATGTGCCATGAACCTGTACCCTCCATAATCACCCTCTCTCACTGGAAAGTACCAATGCTGAACTCCACACAAATATGCCCTGAACCTGTACCCCCCATAACCTCCCTGTCTCACTGGAACGTACCATTGCAGAACACCACACAAATGTGCCCTGAACCCTTACACCTCCATAACCTCCCAGTCTCACTGGAACATACCAACTCAGAACTCCACACAAATATACCCTGAACCTGTACCCATCCATAACCTCCCTGTCTCACTGGAACGTACCAATGCAGAACACCACACAAATATGCCCTGAACCAGAACCCTCCATAACTTCCCTGTCTCACTGGAACGTACCAATGCAGAATTTCACACAAATATGCCCTGAACGTGTAACCGCCCATAACCTCCTTGTCTCACTGGAACGCACCAATGCAGAACTCCACACAAATTTGCCCTGAACCTGTACCCCTCCAAAACCTCCCAGTCTCACTGGAACGTACCAATGCAGAACTCCACACAAAGATGCCCTGAACCTGTACCCCTCCATAACCACCCTGTCTCACTGGAAAGTACCAATGCAGAACTCAACACAAATATGCCCTGAACCTGTACCTCTCCATAACCTCTCTGTCTCACTGAAAAGTACCAATGCAGAACTCAACACAAATATGCCGTGAACCTGTACCTCTCCATAACCTCCCTGTGTCACTGGAACGTACCAATGCAGAATTCCACAAAAATATGCCCTGAACCTGTACCCTCCATAACCTCCCTGTCTCACTGGGACGTACCAATGCAGAACTACCCACAAATATGCCCTGAACCTGTACCCCTCCATAAACTCCCTGTCTCACAGGAACGTACCAATGCTGAACTCAACAGAAATATGCCATGAACCTGTACCCCTCCATAACCTCCCTGTCTCACCGGAACGTCCAAACGCAGAACTCCACACAAATATGCCCTGAACCTGTACCCCTCCATAACCTCCCTGTCTCACCGGAACGTCCAAACGCAGAACTCCACACAAATATGCCCTGAACCTGTACCTCTCCATAACCTCCCTGTCTCACTGGAACGAACCAATGCAGAACTCAACACAAATATGCCCTGAATCTGTACCCCTCCATAAACTCCCTGTCTCACTGGAACGTACCAATGCAGAACTCCACACAAATATGCCCTGAATCTGTACCCCTCCATAAACTCCCTGTCTCACTGGAACGTACCAATGCAGAACTCCACACAAATATGCCCTGAACCTCTACCCTCCATAACCTCCCTGTCTCACTGTAACGTTCCAATTCAGAACTCCACACAAATATGCCCTGAACCTGTACCCGTCCATAACCTCCCTGTCTCACTGGAACGTCCCACTGCAGAACTCCACACAAAGGTGCCATGAACCTGTACCCTCCATAACCTCCCTCTCTCACTGGAAAGTACCAATGCAGAACTCCACACAAATATGCCCGGAACCTGTACCCGTCCATAACCTCCCTGTCTCACTTGAACATACCACTGCAGAACCCCACACAAACATGCCCTGAACCTGTACCCTGCATAACGTCCCTGTCTCACTGGAACGTACCAATGCAGAACTCCACACAAATATGCCCTGAACCTATACCTCTCCATAACCTCCCTGTCTCACTGGAACGTACCAATGCAGAATTCCAAACAAATATGCCCTGACCCTGTACCCCTCCATAACCTCCCAGTCACACTGGAACGTACCAACGCAGAACTCCACACAAATATACCCTGAACCTGTACCCCTCCATAACCTCCCTGTCTCACTGGAACGTACTAATGCAGAACACCACACAAATATGCCCTGAACCTGTACCCTCCATAACCTCCCTGTCTCACTGGAACGTACCAATGCAGAATTCCACACAAATATGCCCTGAACCTGTACCCGCCCATAACCTCCTTGTCTCACTGGAACACACCAATGCAGAACTCCGCACAAATATGCTCTGAACCTGTACCCCTCCATAACCTCCCTGTCTCACTGGAACGTACCAATGCAGAACTCCACACAAATATGCCCTGAACCTGTACCCTCCATAACCTCCCTGTCTCACTGGGACGTACCAATGCAGAACTACCCACAAATATGCCCTGAACCTGTACCCCTCCATAAACTCACTGTCTCACAGGAACGTACCAATGCTGAACTCAACACAAATATGCCATGAACCTGTACCCCTCCATAACCTCCCTGTCTCACCGGAACGTCCAAACGCAGAACTCCACACAAATATGCCCTGAACCTGTACCTCTCCATAACCTCCCTGTCTCACTGGAACGAACCAATGCAGAACTCAACACAAATATGCCCTGAATCTGTACCCCTCCATAAACTCCCTGTCTCACTGGAACGTACCAATGCAGAACTCCACACAAATATGCCCTGAACCTCTACCCTCCATAACCTCCCTGTCTCACTGGAACGTACCAATGCAGAACTCCACACAAATATGCCCTGAATCTGTACCCGTCCATAACCTCCCTGTCTCACTGGAACGTCCCACTGCAGAACTCCACACAAAGGTGCCATGAACCTGTACCCTCCATAACCTCCCTCTCTCACTGGAAAGTACCAATGCAGAACTCCACACAAATATGCCCTGAACCTCTACCCTCCATAACCTCCCTGTCTCACTGGAACGTACCAATGCAGAACTCCACACAAATATGCCCTGAATCTGTACCCGTCCATAACCTCCCTGTCTCACTGGAACGTCCCACTGCAGAACTCCACACAAAGGTGCCATGAACCTGTACCCTCCATAACCTCCCTCTCTCACTGGAAAGTACCAATGCAGAACTCCACACAAATATGCCCGGAACCTGTACCCGTCCATAACCTCCCTGTCTCACTTGAACATACCACTGCAGAACCCCACACAAACATGCCCTGAACCTGTACCCTGCATAACGTCCCTGTCTCACTGGAACGTACCAATGCAGAACTCCACACAAATATGCCCTGAACCTATACCTCTCCATAACCTCCCTGTCTCACTGGAACGTACCAATGCAGAATTCCAAACAAATATGCCCTGACCCTGTACCCCTCCATAACCTCCCAGTCACACTGGAACGTACCAACGCAGAACTCCACACAAATATACCCTGAACCTGTACCCCTCCATAACCTCCCTGTCTCACTGGAACGTACTAATGCAGAACACCACACAAATATGCCCTGAACCTGTACCCTCCATAACCTCCCTGTCTCACTGGAACGTACCAATGCAGAACTCCACACAAATATGCCCTGAACCTGTACCTCTCCATAACCTCCCTGTCTCACTGGAACGAACCAATGCAGAACTCAACACAAATATGCCCTGAATCTGTACCCCTCCATAAACTCCCTGTCTCACTGGAACGTACCAATGCAGAACTCCACACAAATATGCCCTGAACCTCTACCCTCCATAACCTCCCTGTCTCACTGGAACGTACCAATGCAGAACTCCACACAAATATGCCCTGAATCTGTACCCGTCCATAACCTCCCTGTCTCACTGGAACGTCCCACTGCAGAACTCCACACAAAGGTGCCATGAACCTGTACCCTCCATAACCTCCCTCTCTCACTGGAAAGTACCAATGCAGAACTCCACACAAATATGCCCTGAACCTCTACCCTCCATAACCTCCCTGTCTCACTGGAACGTACCAATGCAGAACTCCACACAAATATGCCCTGAATCTGTACCCGTCCATAACCTCCCTGTCTCACTGGAACGTCCCACTGCAGAACTCCACACAAAGGTGCCATGAACCTGTACCCTCCATAACCTCCCTCTCTCACTGGAAAGTACCAATGCAGATCTCCACACAAATATGCCCGGAACCTGTACCCGTCCATAACCTCCCTGTCTCACTTTAACATACCACTGCAGAACCCCACACAAACATGCCCTGAACCTGTACCCTGCATAACGTCCCTGTCTCACTGGAACGTACCAATGCAGAACTCCACACAAATATGCCCTGAACCTATACCTCTCCATAACCTCCCTGTCTCACTGGAACGTACCAATGCAGAATTCCAAACAAATATGCCCTGACCCTGTACCCCTCCATAACCTCCCAGTCACACTGGAACGTACCAATGCAGAACTCCACACAAATATGCCCTGAATCTGTACCCGTCCATAACCTCCCTGTCTCACTGGAACGTCCCACTGCAGAACTCCACACAAAGGTGCCATGAACCTGTACCCTCCATAACCTCCCTCTCTCACTGGAAAGTACCAATGCAGAACTCCACACAAATATGCCCTGAACCTCTACCCTCCATAACCTCCCTGTCTCACTGGAACGTACCAATGCAGAACTCCACACAAATATGCCCTGAATCTGTACCCGTCCATAACCTCCCTGTCTCACTGGAACGTCCCACTGCAGAACTCCACACAAAGGTGCCATGAACCTGTACCCTCCATAACCTCCCTCTCTCACTGGAAAGTACCAATGCAGAACTCCACACAAATATGCCCGGAACCTGTACCCGTCCATAACCTCCCTGTCTCACTTGAACATACCACTGCAGAACCCCACACAAACATGCCCTGAACCTGTACCCTGCATAACGTCCCTGTCTCACTGGAACGTACCAATGCAGAACTCCACACAAATATGCCCTGAACCTATACCTCTCCATAACCTCCCTGTCTCACTGGAACGTACCAATGCAGAATTCCAAACAAATATGCCCTGACCCTGTACCCCTCCATAACCTCCCAGTCACACTGGAACGTACCAACGCAGAACTCCACACAAATATACCCTGAACCTGTACCCCTCCATAACCTCCCTGTCTCACTGGAACGTACTAATGCAGAACACCACACAAATATGCCCTGAACCTGTACCCTCCATAACCTCCCTGTCTCACTGGAACGTACCAATGCAGAACTCCACACAAATATGCCCTGAACCTGTACCTCTCCATAACCTCCCTGTCTCACTGGAACGAACCAATGCAGAACTCAACACAAATATGCCCTGAATCTGTACCCCTCCATAAACTCCCTGTCTCACTGGAACGTACCAATGCAGAACTCCACACAAATATGCCCTGAACCTCTACCCTCCATAACCTCCCTGTCTCACTGGAACGTACCAATGCAGAACTCCACACAAATATGCCCTGAATCTGTACCCGTCCATAACCTCCCTGTCTCACTGGAACGTCCCACTGCAGAACTCCACACAAAGGTGCCATGAACCTGTACCCTCCATAACCTCCCTCTCTCACTGGAAAGTACCAATGCAGAACTCCACACAAATATGCCCTGAACCTCTACCCTCCATAACCTCCCTGTCTCACTGGAACGTACCAATGCAGAACTCCACACAAATATGCCCTGAATCTGTACCCGTCCATAACCTCCCTGTCTCACTGGAACGTCCCACTGCAGAACTCCACACAAAGGTGCCATGAACCTGTACCCTCCATAACCTCCCTCTCTCACTGGAAAGTACCAATGCAGAACTCCACACAAATATGCCCGGAACCTGTACCCGTCCATAACCTCCCTGTCTCACTTTAACATACCACTGCAGAACCCCACACAAACATGCCCTGAACCTGTACCCTGCATAACGTCCCTGTCTCACTGGAACGTACCAATGCAGAACTCCACACAAATATGCCCTGAACCTATACCTCTCCATAACCTCCCTGTCTCACTGGAACGTACCAATGCAGAATTCCAAACAAATATGCCCTGACCCTGTACCCCTCCATAACCTCCCAGTCACACTGGAACGTACCAACGCAGAACTCCACACAAATATACCCTGAACCTGTACCCCTCCATAACCTCCCTGTCTCACTGGAACGTACTAATGCAGAACACCACACAAATATGCCCTGAACCTGTACCCTCCATAACCTCCCTGTCTCACTGGAACGTACCAATGCAGAACTCCACACAAATATGCCCTGAACCTGTACCTCTCCATAACCTCCCTGTCTCACTGGAACGTACCAATGCAGAACTCCACACAAATATGCCCTGAATCTGTACCCGTCCATAACCTCCCTGTCTCACTGGAACGTCCCACTGCAGAACTCCACACAAAGGTGCCATGAACCTGTACCCTCCATAACCTCCCTCTCTCACTGGAAAGTACCAATGCAGAACTCCACACAAATATGCCCTGAACCTATACCTCTCCATAACCTCCCTGTCTCACTGGAACGTACCAATGCAGAATTCCAAACAAATATGCCCTGACCCTGTACCCCTCCATAACCTCCCAGTCACACTGGAACGTACCAACGCAGAACTCCACACAAATATACCCTGAACCTGTACCCCTCCATAACCTCCCTGTCTCACTGGAACGTACTAATGCAGAACACCACACAAATATGCCCTGAACCTGTACCCTCCATAACCTCCCTGTCTCACTGGAACGTACCAATGCAGAACTCCACACAAATATGCCCTGAACCTGTACCTCTCCATAACCTCCCTGTCTCACTGGAACGAACCAATGCAGAACTCAACACAAATATGCCCTGAATCTGTACCCCTCCATAAACTCCCTGTCTCACTGGAACGTACCAATGCAGAACTCCACACAAATATGCCCTGAACCTCTACCCTCCATAACCTCCCTGTCTCACTGGAACGTACCAATGCAGAACTCCACACAAATATGCCCTGAATCTGTACCCGTCCATAACCTCCCTGTCTCACTGGAACGTCCCACTGCAGAACTCCACACAAAGGTGCCATGAACCTGTACCCTCCATAACCTCCCTCTCTCACTGGAAAGTACCAATGCAGAACTCCACACAAATATGCCCTGAACCTCTACCCTCCATAACCTCCCTGTCTCACTGGAACGTACCAATGCAGAACTCCACACAAATATGCCCTGAATCTGTACCCGTCCATAACCTCCCTGTCTCACTGGAACGTCCCACTGCAGAACTCCACACAAAGGTGCCATGAACCTGTACCCTCCATAACCTCCCTCTCTCACTGGAAAGTACCAATGCAGAACTCCACACAAATATGCCCGGAACCTGTACCCGTCCATAACCTCCCTGTCTCACTTGAACATACCACTGCAGAACCCCACACAAACATGCCCTGAACCTGTACCCTGCATAACGTCCCTGTCTCACTGGAACGTACCAATGCAGAACTCCACACAAATATGCCCTGAACCTATACCTCTCCATAACCTCCCTGTCTCACTGGAACGTACCAATGCAGAATTCCAAACAAATATGCCCTGACCCTGTACCCCTCCATAACCTCCCAGTCACACTGGAACGTACCAACGCAGAACTCCACACAAATATACCCTGAACCTGTACCCCTCCATAACCTCCCTGTCTCACTGGAACGTACTAATGCAGAACACCACACAAATATGCCCTGAACCTGTACCCTCCATAACCTCCCTGTCTCACTGGAACGTACCAATGCAGAATTCCACACAAATATGCCCTGAACCTGTACCCGCCCATAACCTCCTTGTCTCACTGGAACACACCAATGCAGAACTCCGCACAAATATGCTCTGAACCTGTACCCCTCCATAACCTCCCTGTCTCACTGGAACGTACCAATGCAGAACTCCACACAAATATGCCCTGAACCTGTACCCCTCCATAACCTCCCTGTCTCACTGGAACGCACCAATGCCGAACTCCAATCAAATATGCCCTGATCCTGTACCGTGCATAACCTCCCTGTCTGACTGGAACGTACCATTGCAGAACACCACACAAATGTGCCCTGAACCTGTGCTCCTCCATAACCACCCAGTCTCACTGGAACATACCAACGCAGAACTCCACACAAATATACCCTGAACCTGTACCCTCCATAACCTCCCTGACTCACTGGAACGTACCAATGCAGCACTCCACACAAATATGCCCTGAACCAGTACCCTCCATAACTTCCCTGTCTCACTGGAACGTACCAATGCAGAACTCCACACAAATATGCCCTGAACCTGTACCCGTCCATAACCTCCCTGTCTCACTGGAACGTCGGACTGGAGAACTCCACACAAATGTGCCATGAACCTGTACCCTCCATAACCTCCCTCTCTCACTGGAAAGTACCAATGCTGAACTCCACACAAATATGCCCTGAACCTGTACCCCTCCATAACCTCCCTGTCTCACTGGAACGCACCAATGCTGAACTCCACTCAAATATGCCCTGATCCTGTACCGTGCATAACCTCCCTGTCTCACTGGAACGTACCAATGCAGAACTCCACAAAAAATATGCCCTGAACCAGTACCCTCCATAACTTCCCTGTCTCACTGGAACGTACCAATGCAGAATTCCACACAAATATGCCCTGAACGTGTAGCCGCCCATAACCTCCTTGTCTCACTGGAATGCACCAATGCAGAACTCCACACAAATATGCCCTGATCCTGTACCCGTCCATAACCTCCCTGTCTCACTGGAACTTCCCACTGCAGAACTCCACACAAATGTGCCATGAACCTGTACCCTCCATAACCTCCCTCTCTCACTGGAAAGTACCAATGCTGAACTCCACACTAATATGCCCTGAACCTGTACCGCTCCATAACCTCCCTGTGTCACTGGAACGCACCAATGCTGAACTCCACTCAAATATGCCCTGATCCTGTACCGTGCATAAACTCCCTGTCTCACTGGAACGTACCATTGCAGAACACCACACAAATATGCCCTGAACCTGTACCCCTGCATAATCTCCCTGTCTCACTGGAACGTACCAATGCAGAACTCAACACAAATATGCCCTGAACCTGTACCCCTCCATAACCTCCCTGTCTCACTGGAACGCACCAATGCTGAACTCCACTCAAATATGCCCTGATCCTGTACCGTGCATAACCTCCCTGTCTCACTGGAACGTACCAATGCAGAACTCCACACAAATATGCCCTGAACCTGTACCCCTCCATAACCTCCCTGTCTCACTGGAACGCACCAATGCCGAACTCCAATCAAATATGCCCTGATCCTGTACCGTGCATAACCTCCCTGTCTGACTGGAACGTACCATTGCAGAACACCAGACAAATGTGCCCTGAACCCTTACACCTCCATAACCTCGTCTCACTGGAACATACCAACTCAGAACTCCACACAAATATACCCTGAACCTGTACCCCTCCATAACCTCCCTATCTCACTGGAACGTACCAATGCAGAACTCCACACAAATATGCCCTGAACCAGTACCCTCCATAACTTCCCTGTCTCACTGGAACGTACCAATGCAGAATTCCACACAAATATGCCCTGAACGTGTAACCGCCCATAACCTCCCAGTCTCACTGGAACGTACCAATGCAGAACTCCACACAAAGATGCCCTGAACCTGTACCCCTCCATAACCTCCCTGTCTCACTGGAAAGTACCAATGCAGAACTCAACACAAATATGCCCTGAACCTGTACCTCTCCATAACCTCTCTGTCTCACTGAAAAGTACCAATGCAGAACTCAACACAAATATGCCGTGAACCTGTACCTCTCCATAACCTCCCTGTGTCACTGGAACGTACCAATGCAGAATTCCACAAAAATATGCCCTGAACCTGTACCCTCCATAACCTCCCTGTCTCACTGGGACGTACCAATGCAGAACTACCCACAAATATGCCCTGAACCTGTACCCCTCCATAAACTCACTGTCTCACAGGAACGTACCAATGCTGAACTCAACACAAATATGCCATGAACCTGTACCCCTCCATAACCTCCCTGTCTCACCGGAACTTCCAAACGCAGAACTCCACACAAATATGCCCTGAACCAGTACCTCTCCATAACCTCCCTGTCTCACTGGAACGAACCAATGCAGAACTCAACACAAATATGCCCTGAATCTGTACCCCTCCATAAACTCCCTGTCTCACTGGAACGTACCAATGCAGAACTCCACACAAATATGCCCTGAACCTCTACCCTCCATAACCTCCCTGTCTCACTGGAACGTACCAATGCAGAACTCCACACAAATATGCCCTGAATCTGTACCCGTCCATAACCTCCCTGTCTCACTGGAACGTCCCACTGCAGAACTCCACACAAAGGTGCCATGAACCTGTACCCTCCATAACCTCCCTCTCTCACTGGAAAGTACCAATGCAGAACTCCACACAAATATGCCCTGAACCTCTACCCTCCATAACCTCCCTGTCTCACTGGAACGTACCAATGCAGAACTCCACACAAATATGCCCTGAATCTGTACCCGTCCATAACCTCCCTGTCTCACTGGAACGTCCCACTGCAGAACTCCACACAAAGGTGCCATGAACCTGTACCCTCCATAACCTCCCGCTCTCACTGGAAAGTACCAATGCAGAACTCCACACAAATATGCCCGGAACCTGTACCCGTCCATAACCTCCCTGTCTCACTTGAACATACCACTGCAGAACCCCACACAAACATGCCCTGAACCTGTACCCTGCATAACGTCCCTGTCTCACTGGAACGTACCAATGCAGAACTCCACACAAATATGCCCTGAACCTATACCTCTCCATAACCTCCCTGTCTCACTGGAACGTACCAATGCAGAATTCCAAACAAATATGCCCTGACCCTGTACCCCTCCATAACCTCCCAGTCACACTGGAACGTACCAACGCAGAACTCCACACAAATATACCCTGAACCTGTACCCCTCCATAACCTCCCTGTCTCACTGGAACGTACTAATGCAGAACACCACACAAATATGCCCTGAACCTGTACCCTCCATAACCTCCCTGTCTCACTGGAACGTACCAATGCAGAATTCCACACAAATATGCCCTGAACCTGTACCCGCCCATAACCTCCTTGTCTCACTGGAACACACCAATGCAGAACTCCGCACAAATATGCTCTGAACCTGTACCCCTCCATAACCTCCCTGTCTCACTGGAACGTACCAATGCAGAACTCCACACAAATATGCCCTGAACCTGTACCCCTCCATAACCTCCCTGTCTCACTGGAACGCACCAATGCCGAACTCCAATCAAATATGCCCTGATCCTGTACCGTGCATAACCTCCCTGTCTGACTGGAACGTACCATTGCAGAACACCACACAAATGTGCCCTGAACCTGTGCTCCTCCATAACCACCCAGTCTCACTGGAACATACCAACGCAGAACTCCACACAAATATACCCTGAACCTGTACCCTCCATAACCTCCCTGACTCACTGGAACGTACCAATGCAGAACTCCACACAAATATGCCCTGAACCAGTACCCTCCATAACTTCCCTGTCTCACTGGAACGTACCAATGCAGAACTCCACACAAATATGCCCTGAACCTGTACCCGTCCATAACCTCCCTGTCTCACTGGAACGTCGGACTGGAGAACTCCACACAAATGTGCCATGAACCTGTACCCTCCATAACCTCCCTCTCTCACTGGAAAGTACCAATGCTGAACTCCACACAAATATGCCCTGAACCTGTACCCCTCCATAACCTCCCTGTCTCACTGGAACGCACCAATGCTGAACTCCACTCAAATATGCCCTGATCCTGTACCGTGCATAACCTCCCTGTCTCACTGGAACGTACCAATGCAGAACTCCACAAAAAATATGCCCTGAACCAGTACCCTCCATAACTTCCCTGTCTCACTGGAACGTACCAATGCAGAATTCCACACAAATATGCCCTGAACGTGTAGCCGCCCATAACCTCCTTGTCTCACTGGAATGCACCAATGCAGAACTCCACACAAATGTGCCATGAACCTGTACCCTCCATAACCTCCCTCTCTCACTGGAAAGTACCAATGCTGAACTCCACACTAATATGCCCTGAACCTGTACCGCTCCATAACCTCCCTGTGTCACTGGAACGCACCAATGCTGAACTCCACTCAAATATGCCCTGATCCTGTACCGTGCATAAACTCCCTGTCTCACTGGAACGTACCATTGCAGAACACCACACAAATATGCCCTGAACCTGTACCCCTGCATAATCTCCCTGTCTCACTGGAACGTACCAATGCAGAACTCAACACAAATATGCCGTGAACCTGTACCTCTCCATAACCTCCCTGTGTCACTGGAACGTACCAATGCAGAATTCCACAAAAATATGCCCTGAACCTGTACCCCTGCATAACCTCCCTGTCTCACCGGAAGGTCCAAACGCAGAACTCCACACAAATATGCCCTGAACCTGTACCTCTCCATAACCTCCCTGTCTCACTGGAACGAACCAATGCAGAACTCAACACAAATATGCCCTGAATCTGTACCCCTTCATAAACTCCCTGTCTCACTGGAACGTAGCAATGCAGAAGTCCACACAAATATGCCCTGAAACTCTACCCTGCATAAAGTCCCTGTCTCACTGGAACGTACCAATACAGAACTACACACAAATATGCCCTGAACCTGTACCTCTCCATAACCTCCCTGCTCACCGGAACGTACCAATGCAGAACTCAACACAAATATGCCCTGAACCTATACCTCTCCATAACCTCCCTGTCTCACTGGAACGTACCAATGCAGAATTCCAAACAAATATGCCCTGAACCTGTACCCCTCCATAACCTCCCAGTCACACTGGAACGTACCAACGCAGAACTTCACACAAATATACCCTGAACCTGTACCCCTCCATAACCTCCCTGTCTCACTGGAACGTACCAATGCAGAACTCCACACAAATATGCCCTGAACCTGTACCCTCCATAACCTCCCTGTCTCACTGGAACGTACCAATGCAGAATTCCACACAAATATGCCCTGAACCTGTACCCGCCCATACCCTCCTTGTCTCACTGGAACAAACCAATGCAGAACTCCACACAAATATGCTCTGAACCTGTACCCCTCCATAACCTCCCTGTCTCATGGGAACGTACCAATGCAGAACTCCACACAAATATGCCCTGAACCTGTACCCCTCCATAACCTCCCTGTCTCACTGGAACGCACCAATGCCGAACTCCAATCAAATATGCCCTGATCCTGTACCGTGCATAACCTCCCTGTCTGACTGGAACGTACCATTGCAGAACACCAGACAAATGTGCCCTGAACCCTTACACCTCCATAACCTCGTCTCACTGGAACATACCAACTCAGAACTCCACACAAATATACCCTGAACCTGTACCCCTCCATAACCTCCCTATCTCACTGGAACGTACCAATGCAGAACTCCACACAAATATGCCCTGAACCAGTACCCTCCATAACTTCCCTGTCTCACTGGAACGTACCAATGCAGAATTCCACACAAATATGCCCTGAACGTGTAACCGCCCATAACCTCCCAGTCTCACTGGAACGTACCAATGCAGAACTCCACACAAAGATGCCCTGAACCTGTACCCCTCCATAACCTCCCTGTCTCACTGGAAAGTACCAATGCAGAACTCAACACAAATATGCCCTGAACCTGTACCTCTCCATAACCTCTCTGTCTCACTGAAAAGTACCAATGCAGAACTCAACACAAATATGCCGTGAACCTGTACCTCTCCATAACCTCCCTGTGTCACTGGAACGTACCAATGCAGAATTCCACAAAAATATGCCCTGAACCTGTACCCTCCATAACCTCCCTGTCTCACTGGGACGTACCAATGCAGAACTACCCACAAATATGCCCTGAACCTGTACCCCTCCATAAACTCACTGTCTCACAGGAACGTACCAATGCTGAACTCAACACAAATATGCCATGAACCTGTACCCCTCCATAACCTCCCTGTCTCACCGGAACGTCCAAACGCAGAACTCCACACAAATATGCCCTGAACCTGTACCTCTCCATAACCTCCCTGTCTCACTGGAACGAACCAATGCAGAACTCAACACAAATATGCCCTGAATCTGTACCCCTCCATAAACTCCCTGTCTCACTGGAACGTACCAATGCAGAACTCCACACAAATATGCCCTGAACCTCTACCCTCCATAACCTCCCTGTCTCACTGGAACGTACCAATGCAGAACTCCACACAAATATGCCCTGAATCTGTACCCGTCCATAACCTCCCTGTCTCACTGGAACGTCCCACTGCAGAACTCCACACAAATGTGCCATGAACCTGTACCCTCCATAACCTCCCTCTCTCACTGGAAAGTACCAATGCAGAACTCCACACAAATATGCCCTGAACCTGTACCCGTCCATAACCTCCCTGTCTCACTGGAACGTACCACTGCAGAACTCCACAGAAACATGCCCTGAACCTGTACCCTGCATTACGTCCCTGTCTCACCGGAACGTACCAATGCAGAACTCCACACAAATATGCCCTGAACCTATACCTCTCCATAACCTCCCAGTCTCACTGGAACGCACCAATGCCGAACTCCAATCAAATATGCCCTGATCCTGTACCGTGCATAACCTCCCTGTCTGACTGGAACCTACCATTGCAGAACACCACACAAATGTGCCCTGAACCTGTACCCCTCCATAACCTCCCAGTCTCACTGGAACATACCAACGCAGAACTCCACACAAATATACCCTGAACCTGTACCCCTCCATAACTTCCCTGTCTCACTGGAACGTACCAATGCAGAACTCCACACAAATATGCTCTGAACCTGTACCCCTCCATAACCTCCCTGTCTCACTGGAACAAACCAATGCAGAACTCCACACAAATATGCTCTGAACCTGTACCCCTCCATAACCTCCCTGTCTCACGGGAACGTACCAATGCAGAACTCCACAAAAATATGCCCTGAACCTGTACCCCTCCATAACCTCCCTGTCTCACTGGAACGCACCAATGCCGAACTCCAATCAAATATGCCCTGATCCTGTTCCGTGCATAACCTCCCTGTCTGACTGGAACGTACCATTGCAGAACACCACACAAATGTGCCCTGAACCCTTACACCTCCATAACCTCCCAGTCTCACTGGAACATACCAACTCAGAACTCCACACAAATATACCCTGAACCTGTACCCATCCATAACCTCCCTGTCTCACTGGAACGTACCAATGCAGAACACCACACAAATATGCCCTGAACCAGTACCCTCCATAACTTCCCGGTCTCACTGGAACGTACCAATGCAGAATTTCACATAAATATGCCCTGAACGTGTAACCGCCCATAACCTCCTTGTCTCACTGGAACGCACCAATGCAGAACTCCACACAAATTTGCCCTGAACCTGTACCCCTCCAAAACGTCCCAGTCTCACTGGAACGTACCAATGCAGAACTCCACACAAAGATGCCCTGAACCTGTACCCCTCCATAACCACCCTGTCTCACTGGAAAGTACCAATGCAGAACTCAACACAAATATGCCCTGAACCTGTACCTCTCCATAACCTCTCTGTCTCACTGAAAAGTACCAATGCAGAACTCAACACAAATATGCCGTGAACCTGTACCTCTCCATAACCTCCCTGTGTCACTGGAACGTACCAATGCAGAATTCCACAAAAATATGCCCTGAACCTGTACCCTCCATAACCTCCCTGTCTCACTGGGACGTACCAATGCAGAACTACCCACAAATATGCCCTGAACCTGTACCCCTCCATAAACTCCCTGTCTCACAGGAACGTACCAATGCTGAACTCAACACAAATATGCCATGAACCTGTACCCCTCCATAACCTCCCTGTCTCACCGGAACGTCCAAACGCAGAACTCCACACAAATATGCCCTGAACCTGTACCTCTCCATAACCTCCCTGTCTCACTGGAACGAACCAATGCAGAACTCAACACAAATATGCCCTGAATCTGTAACCCTCCATAAACTCCCTAGCTCACTGGAACGTACCAATGCAGAACTCCACACAAATATGCCCTGAATCTGTACCCCTCCATAAACTCCCTGTCTCACTGGAACGTACCAATGCAGAACTCCACACAAATATGCCCTGAACCTCTACCCTCCATAACCTCCCTGTCTCACTGTAACGTTCCAATGCAGAACTCCACACAAATATGCCCTGAACCAGTACCCGTCCATAACCTCCCTGTCTCACTGGAACGTCCCACTGCAGAACTCCACACAAAGGTGCCATGAACCTGTACCCTCCATAACCTCCCTCTCTCACTGGAAAGTACCAATGCAGAACTCCACACAAATATGCCCGGAACCTGTACCCGTCCATAACCTCCCTGTCTCACTGGAACATACCACTGCAGAACCCCACACAAACATGCCCTGAACCTGTACCCTGCATAACGTCCCTGTCTCACTGGAACGTACCAATGCAGAACTCCACACAAATATGCCCTGAACCTATACCTCTCCATAACCTCCCTGTCTCACTGGAACGTACCAATGCAG
This sequence comes from Hemitrygon akajei, assembly GCF_048418815.1. Classification (NCBI taxonomy): domain Eukaryota; kingdom Metazoa; phylum Chordata; class Chondrichthyes; order Myliobatiformes; family Dasyatidae; genus Hemitrygon; species Hemitrygon akajei. The sequence goes on from NW_027331970.1 coordinate 750,687, forward strand.
AATTCCAAACAAATATGCCCTGACCCTGTACCCCTCCATAACCTCCCAGTCACACTGGAACGTACCAACGCAGAACTCCACACAAATATACCCTGAACCTGTACCCCTCCATAACCTCCCTGTCTCACTGGAACGTACTAATGCAGAACACGACACAAATATGCCCTGAACCTGTACCCTCCATAACCTCCCTGTCTCACTGGAACGTACCAATGCAGAATTCCACACAAATATGCCCTGTACCTGTACCCGCCCATAACCTCCTTGTCTCACTGGAACACACCAATGCAGAACTCCACACAAATATGCTCTGAACCTGTACCCCTCCATAAACTCCCTGTCTCACTGGAACGTACCAATGCAGAACTCCACACATATATGCCCTGAACCTGTACCCCTCCATAACCTCCCTGTCTCACTGGAACGCACCAATGCCGAACTCCACTCAAATATGCCCTGATCCTGTACCGTGCATAACCTCCCTGTCTGACTGGAACGTACCATTGCAGAACACCACACAAATGTGCCCTGAACCTGTACTCCTCCATAACCACCCAGTCTCACTGGAACATACCAACGCAGAACTCCACACAAATATACCCTGAACCTGTACCCTCCATAACCTCCCTGTCTCACTGGAACGTACCAATGCAGAACTCCACACAAATATGCCCTGAACCAGTACCCTCCATAACTTCCCTGTCTCACTGGAACGTACCAATGCAGAACTCCACACAAATATGCCCTGAACCTGTACCCGTCCATAACCTCCCTGTCTCACTGGAACGTCGGACTGCAGAACTCCACACAAATATGCCCTGAACGTGTAGCCGCCCATAACCTCCTTGTCTCACTGGAATGCACCAATGCAGAACTCCACACAAATGTGCCATGAACCTGTACCCTCCATAACCTCCCTCTCTCACTGGAACGCACCAATGCTGAACTCCACTCAAATATGCCCTGATCCTGTACCGTGCATAAACTCCCTGTCTCACTGGAACGTACCATTGCAGAACACCACACAAATATGCCCTGAACCTGTACCCCTGCATAATCTCCCTGTCTCACTGGAACGTACCAATGCAGAACTCCACACAAATATGCCCTGAGACTGTAACCTGCATAACCTCCCTGTCTTACTGGAACGTACCAATGCAGAACTACACAGAAATATGCCCTGAACCTGTACTTCTCCATAACCTCCCTGTCTCACTGGAACGTACCAATGCAGAACTCCACACAAATATGCCCTGAACCTGTACCCCTCCATAACCTCCCTGTCTCACTGGAACGCACCAATGCCGAACTCCAATCAAATATGCCCTGATCCTGTACCGTGCATAACCTCCCTGTCTGACTGGAACGTACCATTGCAGAACAACACACAAATGTGCCCTGAACCTGTACTCCTCCATAACCTCCCTCTCTCACTGGAAAGTACCAATGCTGAACTCCACACTAATATGCCTTGAACCTGTACCACTCCATAACCTCCCTGTCTCACTGGAACGCACCAATGCTGAACTCCACTCAAATATGCCCTGATCGAGTACCGTGCATAAACTCCCTGTCTCACTGGAACGTACCATTGCAGAACACCACACAAATATGCCCTGAACCTGTACCCCTGCATAATCTCCCTGTCTCACTGGAACGTACCAATGCAGAACTACACAGAAATATGCCCTGAACCTGTACTTCTCCATAACCTCCCTGTCTCACTGGAACGTACCACTGCAGAATTCCACACAAATATGCCCTGAACCTGTACCCTCCATAACCTCCCTGTCTCACTGGGACGTACCAATGCAGAACTACCCACAAATATGCCCTGAACCTGTACCACTCCATAACCTCCCTGTCTCACTGGAACGTACCAATGCTGAACTCAACACAAATATGCCATGAACCTGTACCCCTCCATAACCTCCCTGTCTACCGGAACGTCCAAACGCAGAACTCCACACAAATATGCCCTGAACCTGTACCTCTCCATAACCTCCCTGTCTCACTGGAACGTACCAATGCAGAACTCAACACAAATATGCCCTGAATCTCTACCCCTCCATAAACTCCCTGTCTCACTGGAACGTACCAATGCAGAACTCCACACAAATATGCCCTGAACCTGTACCCTCCATAACCTCCCTCTCTCACTGGAAAGTACCAATGCAGAACTCCACACAAATATGCCCGGAACCTGTACCCGTCCATAACCTCCCTGTCTCACTGGAACGTACCACTGCAGAACTCCACACAAACATGCCCTGAACCTGTACCCTGCATAACGTCCCTGTCTCACTGGAACGTACCAATGCAGAACTACACACAAATATGCCCTGAACCTGTACCTCTCCATAACCTCCCTGCTCACCGGAGCGTACCAATGCAGAACTCCACACAAATATGCCCTGAACCTATAACTCTCCATAAACTCCCTGTCTCACTGGAACGTACCAATGCAGAATTCCAAACAAATATGCCCTGACCCTGTACCCCTCCATAACCTCACAGTCACACTGGAACGTACCAACGCAGAACTCCACACAAATATACCCTGAACCTGTACCCCTCCATAACCTCCCTGTCTCACTGGAACGTAACAATGCAGAACTCCACACAAATATGCCCTGAACCTGTACCCTCCATAACCTCCCTGTCTCACTGGAACGTACCAATGCAGAATTCCACACAAATATGCCCTGAACCTGTACCCCTCCATAACCTCCCTGTCTCACTGGAACGTACCAATGCAGAACTCCACACAAATATGCCCTGAACCTGTACCCCTCCATAACCTCCCTGTCTCACTGGAACGCACAAATGCCGAACTCCAATCAAATATGCCCTGATCCTGTACCGTGCATAACCTCCCTGTCTGACTGGAACGTAGCATTGCAGAACACCACACAAATGTGCCCTGAACCTGTACCCCTCCATAACCTCCCAGTCTCACTGGAACATACCAACGCAGAACTCCACACAAATATACCCTGAACCTGTACCCTCCATAACCTCCCTGTCTCACTGGAACGTACCAATGCAGAACTCCACACAAATATGCCCTGAACCAGTATCCTCCATAACTTCCCTGTCTCACTGGAACGTACCAATGCAGAACTCCACACAAATATGCCCTGAACCTGTACCCGTCCATAACCTTCCTGTCTCACTGGAACGTCGGACTGCAGAACTCCACACAAATGTGCCCTGATCCTGTACCGTGCATAAACTCCCTGTCTCACTGGAACGCACCAATGCCGAACTCCAATCAAATATGCCCTGATCCAGTACCGTGCATAACCTCCCTGTCTGACTGGAACGTACCATTGCAGAACACCACACAAATGTTCCCTGAACCCTTACACCTCCATAACCTCCCAGTCTCACTGGAACATACCAACTCAGAACTCCACACAAATATACCCTGAACCTGTACCCACCCATAACCTCCCTGTCTCACTGGAACGTACCAATGCAGAACACCACACAAATATGCCCTGAACCAGTACCCTCCATAACTTCCCTGTCTCACTGGAACTTACCAATGCAGAATTTCACACAAATATGCCCTGAACGTGTAACCGCCCATAACCTCCTTGTCTCACTGGAACGCACCAATGCAGAACTCCACACAAATTTGCCCTGAACCTGTACCCCTCCAAAACCTCCCAGTCTCACTGGAACGTACCAATGCAGAACTCCACACAAAGATGCCCTGAACCTGTACCCCTCCATAACCACCCTGTCTCACTGGAAAGTACCAATGCAGAACTCAACACAAATATGCCCTGAACCTGTACCTCTCCATAACCTCTCTGTCTCACTGAAAAGTACCAATGCAGAACTCAACACAAATATGCCGTGAACCAGTACCTCTCCATAACCTCCCTGTGTCACTGGAACGTACCAATGCAGAATTCCACAAAAATATGCCCTGAACCTGTACCCTCCATAACCTCCCTGTCTCACTGGGACGTACCAATGCAGAACTACCCACAAATATGCCCTGAACCTGTACCCCTCCATAAACTCCCTGTCTCACAGGAACGTACCAATGCTGAACTCAACAGAAATATGCCATGAACCTGTACCCCTCCATAACCTCCCTGTCTCACCGGAACGGCCAAACGCAGAACTCCACACAAATATGCCCTGAACCTGTACCTCTCCATAACCTCCCTGTCTCTCTGGAACGAACCAATGCAGAACTCAACACAAATATGCCCTGAATCTGTACCCCTCCATAACCTCCCTGTTTCACTGGAACGTACCAATGCAGAACACCACACAAATATGCCCTGAACCAGTACCCTCCATAACTTCCCTGTCTCACTGGAACGTACCAATGCAGAATTTCACACAAATATGCCCTGAACGTGTAACCGCCCATAACCTCCTTGTCTCACTGGAACGCACCAATGCAGAACTCCACACAAATTTGCCCTGAACCTGTACCCCTCCAAAACCTCCCAGTCTCACTGGAACGTACCAATGCAGAACTCTACACAAAGATGCCCTGAACCTGTACCCCTCCATAACCACCCTGTCTCACTGGAAAGTACCAATGCAGAACTCCACACAAATATGCCCTGAACCTCTACCCTCCATAACCTCCCTGTCTCACTGTAACGTTCCAATGCAGAACTCCACACAAATATGCCCTGAACCTGTACCCGTCCATAACCTCCCTGTCTCACTGGAACGTCCCACTGCAGAACTCCACACAAAGGTGCCATGAACCTGTACCCTCCATAACCTCCCTCTCTCACTGGAAAGTACCAATGCAGAACTCCACACAAATATGCCCGGAACCTGTACCCGTCCATAACCTCCCTGTCTCACTGGAACATACCACTGCAGAACCCCACACAAACATGCCTTGAACCTGTACCCTGCATAACGTCCCTGTCTCACTGGAACGTACCAATGCAGAACTCCACACAAATATGCCCTGAACCTATACCTCTCCATAACCTCCCTGTCTCACTGGAACGTACCAATGCAGAATTCCAAACAAATATGCCCTGACCCTGTACCCCTCCATAACCTCCCAGTCACACTGGAACGTACCAACGCAGAACTCCACACAAATATACCCTGAACCTGTACCCCTCCATAACCTCCCTGTCTCACTGGAACGTACTAATGCAGAACACCACACAAATATGCCCTGAACCTGTACCCTCCATAACCTCCCTGTCTCACTGGAACGTACCAATGCAGAATTCCACACAAATATGCCCTGAACCTGTACCCGCCCATAACCTCCTTGTCTCACTGGAACACACCAATGCAGAACTCCACACAAATATGCTCTGAACCTGTACCCCTCCATAACCTCCCTGTCTCACTGGAACGTACCAATGCAGAACTCCACACAAATATGCCCTGAACCTGTACCCCTCCATAACCTCCCTGTCTCACTGGAACGCACCAATGCCGAACTCCAATCAAATATGCCCTGATCCTGTACCGTGCATAACCTCCCTGTCTGACTGGAACGTACCATTGCAGAACACCACACAAATGTTCCCTGAACCTGTACTCCTCCATAACCACCCAGTCTCACTGGAACATACCAACGCAGAACTCCACACAAATATACCCTGAACCTGTACCCTCCATAACCTCCCTGACTCACTGGAACGTACCAATGCAGAACTCCACACAAATATGCACTGAACCAGTACCCTCCATAACTTCCCTGTCTCACTGGAACGTACCAATGCAGAACTCCACACAAATATGCCCTGAACCTGTACCCGTCCATAACCTCCCTGTCTCACTGGAACGTCGGACTGGAGAACTCCACACAAATGTGCCATGAACCTGTACCCTCCATAACCTCCCTCTCTCACTGGAAAGTACCAATGCTGAACTCCACACAAATATGCCCTGAACCTGTACCCCTCCATAACCTCCCTGTCTCACTGGAACGCACCAATGCTGAACTCCACTCAAATATGCCCTGATCCTGTACCGTGCATAACCTCCCTGTCTCACTGGAACGTACCAATGCAGAACTCCACAAAAAATATGCCCTGAACCAGTACCCTCCATAACTTCCCTGTCTCACTGGAACGTACCAATGCAGAATTCCACACAAATATGCCCTGAACGTGTAGCCGCCCATAACCTCCTTGTCTCACTGGAATGCACCAATGCAGAACTCCACACAAATATGCCCTGATCCTGTACCCGTCCATAACCTCCCTGTCTCACTGGAACTTCCCACTGCAGAACTCCACACAAATGTGCCATGAACCTGTACCCTCCATAACCTCCCTCTCTCACTGGAAAGTACCAATGCTGAACTCCACACTAATATGCCCTGAACCTGTACCCCTCCATAACCTCCCTGTGTCACTGGAACGCACCAATGTTGAACTCCACTCAAATATGCCCTGATCCTGTACCGTGCATAAACTCCCTGTCTCACTGGAACGTACCATTGCAGAACACCACACAAATATGCCCTGAACCTGTACCCCTGCATAATCTCCCTGTCTCACTGGAACGTACCAATGCAGAACTCCACACAAATATGCCCTGAACCTGTACCCCTCCATAACCTCCCTGTCTCACAGGAACGCACCAATGCCGAACTCCAATCAAATATGCCCTGATCCTGTACCGTGCATAACCTCCCTGTCTGACTGGAACGTACCATTGCAGAACAACACACAAATGTGCCCTGAACCTGTACTCCTCCATAACCACCCAGTCTCACTGGAACTTACCAACGCAGAACTCCACACAAATATACCCTGAACCTGTACCCTCCATAACCTCCCTGTCTCACTGGAACGTCGGACTGCAGAACTCCAAACAATTGTGCCATGAACCTGTACCCTCCATAACCTCCCTCTCTCACTGGAAAGTACCAATGCTGAACTCCACACAAATATGCCCTGAACCTGTACCCCTCCATAACCTCCCTGTCTCACTGGTACGCACCAATGCTGAACTCCACTCAAATATGCCCTGATCCTGTACCGGGCATAACCTCCCTGTCTCACTGGAACGTACCAATGCAGAACTCCACACAAATATGCCCTGAACCAGTACCCTCCATAACTTCCCTGTCTCACTGGAACGTCCCAATGCAGAATTCCACACAAATATGCCCTGAACGTGTAGCCGCCCATAACCTCCTTGTCTCACTGGAATGCACCAATGCAGAACTCCACACAAATATGCCCTGATCCTGTACCCGTCCATAACCTCCCTGTCTCACTGGAACGTCCCACTGCAGAACTCCACACAAATGTGCCATGAAACCTGTACCCTCCATAACCTCCCTCTCTCACTGGAAAGTACCAATGCTGAACTCCACACTAATATGCCCTGAACCTGTACCCCTCCATAACCTCCCTGTGTCACTGGAACGCACCAATGCTGAACTCCACTCAAATATGCCCTGATCCTGTACCGTGCATAAACTCCCTGTCTCACTGGAACGTACCATTGCAGAACACCACACAAATATGCCCTGAACCTGTACCCCTGCATAATCTCCCTGTCTCACTGGAACGTACCAATGCAGAACTCCACACAAATATGCCCTGAGACTGTAACCTGCATAACCTCCCTGTCTTACGGGAACGTACCAATGCAGAACTACACAGAAATATGCCCTGAACCTGTACTTCTCCATAACCTCCCTGTCTCACTGGAACGTACCACTGCAGAATTCCACACAAATATGCCCTGAACCTGTACCCTCCATAACCTCCCTGTCTCACTGGGACGTACCAATGCAGAACTACCCACAAATATGCCCTGAACCTGTACCACTCCATAACCTCCCTGTCTCACTGGAACGTACCAATGCTGAACTCAACACAAATATGCCATGAACCTGTACCCCTCCATAACCTCCCTGTCTACCGGAACGTCCAAACGCAGAACTCCACACAAATATGCCCTGAACCTGTACCTCTCCATAACCTCCCTGTCTCACTGGAACGAACCAATGCAGAACTCAACACAAATATGCCCTGAATCTCTACCCCTCCATAAACTCCCTGTCTCACTGGAAAGTACCAATGCAGAACTCCACACAAATATGCCCGGAACCTGTACCCGTCCATAACCTCCCTGTCTCACTGGACCGTACCACTGCAGAACTCCACACAAACATGCCCTGAACCTGTACCCTGCATAACGTCCCTGTCTCACTGGAACGTACCAATGCAGAACTACACACAAATATGCCCTGAACCTGTACCTCTCCATAACCTCCCTGCTCACCGGAACGTACCAATGCAGAACTCCACACAAATATGGCCTGAACCTATAACTCTCCATAAACTCCCTGTCTCACTGGAACGTACCAATGCAGAATTCCAAACAAATATGCCCTGACCCTGTACCCCTCCATAACCTCACAGTCACACTGGAACGTACCAACGCAGAACTCCACACAAATATACCCTGAACCTGTACCCCTCCATAACCTCCCTGTCTCACTGGAACGTACCAATGCAGAACTCCACACAAATATGCCCTGAACCTGTACCCTCCATAACCTCCCTGTCACACTGGAACGTACCAATGCAGAATTCCACACAAATATGCCCTGAACCTGTACCCCTCCATAACCTCCCTGTCTCACTGGAACGTACCAATGCAGAACTCCACACAAATATGCCCTGAACCTGTACCCCTCCATAACCTCCCTGTCTCACTGGAACGCACAAATGCCGAACTCCAATCAAATATGCCCTGTTCCTGTACCGTGCATAACCTCCCTGTCTGACTGGAACGTACCATTGCAGAACACCACACAAATGTGCCCTGAACCTGTACCTCTCCATAACCTCCCAGTCTCACTGGAAAATACCAACGCAGAACTCCACACAAATATACCCTGAACCTGTACCCTCCATAACCTCCCTGTCTCACTGGAACGTACCAATGCAGAACTCCACACAAATATGCCCTGAACCAGTATCCTCCATAACTTCCCTGTCTCACTGGAACGTACCAATGCAGAACTCCACACAAATATGCCCTGAACCTGTACCCGTCCATAACCTTCCTGTCTCACTGGAACGTCGGACTGCAGAACTCCACACAAATGTGCCCTGATCCTGTACCGTGCATAAACTCCCTGTCTCACTGGAACGCACCAATGCCGAACTCCAATCAAATATGCCCTGATCCTGTACCGTGCATAACCTCCCTGTCTGACTGGAACGTACCATTGCAGAACACCACACAAATGTGCCCTGAACCCTTACACCTCCATAACCTCCCAGTCTCACTGGAACATACCAACTCAGAACTCCACACAAATATACCCTGAACCTGTACCCATCCATAACCTCCCTGTCTCACTGGAACGTACCAATGCAGAACACCACACAAAGATGCCCTGAACCTGTACCCCTCCATAACCACCCTGTCTCACTGGAAAGTACCAATGCAGAACTCAACACAAATATGCCCTGAACCTGTACCTCTCCATAACCTCTCTGTCTCACTGAAAAGTACCAATGCAGAACTCAACACAAATATGCCGTGAACCTGTACCTCTCCATAACCTCCCTGTGTCACTGGAACGTACCAATGCAGAATTCCACAAAAATATGCCCTGAACCTGTACCCTCCATAACCTCCCTGTCTCACTGGGACGTACCAATGCAGAACTACCCACAAATAGGCCCTGAACCTGTACCCCTCCATAAACTCCCTGTCTCACAGGAACGTACCAATTCTGAACTCAACAGAAATATGCCATGAACCTGTACCCCTCCATAACCTCCCTGTCTCACCGGAACGTCCAAACGCAGAACTCCACACAAATATGCCCTGAACCTGTACCTCTCCATAACCTCCCTGTCTCTCTGGAACGAACCAATGCAGAACTCAACACAAATATGCCCTGAATCTGTACCCCTCCATAACCTCCCTGTCTCACTGGAACGTACCAATGCAGAACACCACACAAATATGCCCTGAACCAGTACCCTCCATAACTTCCCTGTCTCACTGGAACGTACCAATGCAGAATTTCACACAAATATGCCCTGAACGTGTAACCGCCCATAACCTCCTTGTCTCACTGGAACGCACCAATGCAGAACTCCACACAAATTTGCCCTGAACCTGTACCCCTCCAAAACCTCCCAGTCTCACTGGAACGTACCAATGCAGAACTCCACACAAAGATGCCCTGAACCTGTACCCCTCCATAACCACCCTGTCTCACTGGAAAGTACCAATGCAGAACTCAACACAAATATGCCCTGAACCTGTACCTCTCCATAACCTCTCTGTCTCACTGAAAAGTACCAATGCAGAACTCAACACAAATATGCCGTGAACCTGTACCTCTCCATAACCTCCCTGTGTCACTGGAACGTACCAATGCAGAATTCCACAAAAATATGCCCTGAACCTGTACCCTCCATAACCTCCCTGTCTCACTGGGACGTACCAATGCAGAACTACCCACAAATATGCCCTGAACCTGTACCACTCCATAAACTCCCTGTCTCACAGGAACGTACCAATGCTGAACTCAACAGAAATATGCCATGAACCTGTACCCCTCCATAACCTCCCTGTCTCACCGGAACGTCCAAACGCAGAACTCCACACAAATATGCCCTGAACCTGTACCTCTCCATAACCTCCCTGTCTCACTGGAACGAACCAATGCAGAACTCAACACAAATATGCCCTGAATCTGTACCCCCCCATAAACTCCCTGTCTCACTGGAACGTACCAATGCAGAACTCCACACAAATATGCCCTGAATCTGTACCCCTCCATAAACTCCCTGTCTCACTGGAACGTACCAATGCAGAACTCCACACAAAGGTGCCATGAACCTGTACCCTCCATAACCTCCCTCTCTCACTGGAAAGTACCAATGCAGAACTCCACACAAATATGCCCGGAACCTGTACCCGTCCATAACCTCACTGTCTCACTGGAACATACCACTGCAGAACCCCACACAGACATGCCCTGAACCTGTACCCTGCATAACGTCCCTGTCTCACTGGAACGTACCAATGCAGAACTCCACACAAATATGCCCTGAACCTATACCTCTCCATAACCTCCCTGTCTCACTGGAACGTACCAATGCAGAATTCCAAACAAATATGCCCTGACCCTGTACCCCTCCATAACCTCCCAGTCACACTGGAACGTACCAACGCAGAACTCCACACAAATATACCCTGAACCTGTACCCCTCCATAACCTCCCTGTCTCACTGGAACGTACTAATGCAGAACACCACACAAATATGCCCTGAACCTGTACCCTCCATAACCTCCCTGTCTCACTGGAACGTACCAATGCAGAATTCCACACAAATATGCCCTGAACCTGTACCCGCCCATAACCTCCTTGTCTCACTGGAACACACCAATGCAGAACTCCACACAAATATGCTCTGAACCTGTACCCCTCCATAACCTCCCTGTCTCACTGGAACGTACCAATGCAGAACTCCACACAAATATGCCCTGAACCTGTACCCCTCCATAACCTCCCTGTCTCACTGGAACGCACCAATGCCGAACTCCAATCAAATATGCCCTGATCCTGTACCGTGATTAACCTCCCTGTCTGACTGGAACGTACCATTGCAGAACACCACACAAATGTGCCCTGAACCTGTACTCCTCCATAACAACCCAGTCTCACTGGAACATACCAACGCAGAACTCCACACAAATATACCCTGAACCTGTACCCTCCATAACCTCCCTGACTCACTGGAACGTACCAATGCAGAACTCCACACAAATATGCCCTGAACCAGTACCCTCCATAACTTCCCTGTCTCACTGGAACGTACCAATGCAGAACTCCACACAAATATGCCCTGAACCTGTACCCGTCCATAACCTCCCTGTCTCACTGGAACGTCGGACTGGAGAACTCCACACAAATGTGCCATGAACCTGTACCCTCCATAACCTCCCTCTCTCACTGGAAAGTACCAATGCTGAACTCCACACAAATATGCCCTGAACCTGTACCCCTCCATAACCTCCCTGTCTCACTGGAACGCACCAATGCTGAACTCCACTCAAATATGCCCTGATCCTGTACCGTGCATAACCTCCCTGTCTCACTGGAACGTACCAATGCAGAACTCCACAAAAAATATGCCCTGAACCAGTACCCTCCATAACTTCCCTGTCTCACTGGAACGTACCAATGCAGAATTCCACACAAATATGCCCTGAACGTGTAGCCGCCCATAACCTCCTTGTCTCTCTGGAATGCACCAATGCAGAACTCCACACAAATATGCCCTGATCCTGTACCCGTCCATAACCTCCCTGTCTCACTGGAACTTCCCACTGCAGAACTCCACACAAATGTGCCATGAACCTGTACCCTCCATAACCTCCCTCTCTCACTGGAAAGTACCAATGCTGAACTCCACACTAATATGCCCTGAACCTGTACCCCTCCATAACCTCCCTGTGTCACTGGAACGCACCAATGCTGAACTCCACTCAAATATGCCCTGATCCTGTACCGTGCATAAACTCCCTGTCTCACTGGAACGTACCATTGCAGAACACCACACAAATATGCCCTGAACCTGTACCCCTGCATAATCTCCCTGTCTCACTGGAACGTACCAATGCAGAACTCCACACAAATATGCCCTGAACCTGTACCCCTCCATAACCTCCCTGTCTCACTGGAACGCTCCAATGCCGAACTCCAATCAAATATGCCCTGATCCTGTACCGTGCATAACCTCCCTGTCTGACTGGAACGTACCATTGCAGAACACCACACAAATGTGCCCTGAACCCTTACACTTCCATAACCTCCCAGTCTCACTGGAACATACCAACTCAGAACTCCACACAAATATACCCTGAACCTGTACCCATCCATAACCTCCCTGTCTCACTGGAACGTACCAATGCAGAACCCCACACAAATATGCCCTGAACCAGTACCCTCCATAACTTCCCTGTCTCACTGGAACGTACCAATGCAGAATTTCACACAAATATGCCCTGAACGTGCAACCGCCCATAACCTCCTTGTCTCACTGGAACGCACCAATGCAGAACTCCACACAAATTTGCCCTGAACCTGTACCCCTCCAAAACCTCCCAGTCTCACTGGAACGTACCAATGCAGAACTCCACACAAAGATGCCCTGAACCTGTACCCCTCCATAACCACCCTGTCTCACTGGAAAGTAAAAATGCAGAACTCAACACAAATATGCCCTGAACCTGTAACTCTCCATAACCTCTCTGTCTCACTGAAAAGTACCAATGCAGAACTCAACACAAATATGCCGTGAACCTGTACCTCTCCATAACCTCCCTGTGTCACTGGAACGTACCAATGCAGAATTCCACAAAAATATGCCCTGAACCTGTACCCTCCATAACCTCCCTGTCTCACTGGGACGTACCAATGCAGAACTACCCACAAATATGCCCTGAACCTGTACCCCTCCATAAACTCCCTGTCTCACAGGAACGTACCAATGCTGAACTCAACAGAAATATGCCATGAACCTGTACCCCTCCATAACCTCCCTGTCTCACCGGAACGTCCAAACGCAGAACTCCACACAAATATGCCCTGAACCTGTACCTCTCCATAACCTCCCTGTCTCTCTGGAACGAACCAATGCAGAACTCAACACAAATATGCCCTGAATCTGTACCCCTCCATAACCTCCCTGTCTCACTGGAACGTACCAATGCAGAACACCACACAAATATGCCCTGAACCAGTACCCTCCATAACTTCCCTGTCTCACTGGAACGTACCAATGCAGAATTTCACACAAATATGCCCTGAACGTGTAACCGCCCATAACCTCCTTGTCTCACTGGAACGCACCAATGCAGAACTCCACACAAATTTGCCCTGAACCTGTACCCCTCCAAAACCTCCCAGTCTCACTGGAACGTACCAATGCAGAACTCCACACAAAGATGCCCTGAACCTGTACCCCTCCATAACCACCCTGTCTCACTGGAAAGTACCAATGCAGAACTCAACACAAATATGCCCTGAACCTGTACCTCTCCATAACCTCTCTGTCTCACTGAAAAGTACCAATGCAGAACTCAACACAAATATGCCGTGAACCTGTACCTCTCCATAACCTCCCTGTGTCACTGGAACGTACCAATGCAGAATTCCACAAAAATATGCCCTGAACCTGTACCCTCCATAACCTCCCTGTCTCACTGGGACGTACCAATGCAGAACTACCCACAAATATGCCCTGAACCTGTACCCCTCCATAAACTCCCTGTCTCACAGGAACGTACCAATGCTGAACTCAACAGAAATATGCCATGAACCTGTACCCCTCCATAACCTCCCTGTCTCACCGGAACGTCCAAACGCAGAACTCCACACAAATATGCCCTGAACCTGTACCTCTCCATAACCTCCCTGTCTCACTGGAACGAACCAATGCAGAACTCAACACAAATATGCCCTGAATCTGTACCCCTCCATAAACTCCCTGTCTCACTGGAACGTACCAATGCAGAACTCCACACAAATATGCCCTGAATCTGTACCCCTCCATAAACTCCCTGTCTCACTGGAACGTACCAATGCAGAACTCCACACAAAGGTGCCATGAACCTGTACCCTCCATAACCTCCCTCTCTCACTGGAAAGTACCAATGCAGAACTCCACACAAATACGCCCGGAACCTGTACCCGTCCATAACCTCCCTGTCTCACTGGAACATACCACTGCAGAACCCCACACAAACATGCCCTGAACCTGTACCCTGCATAACGTCCCTGTCTCACTGGAACGTACCAATGCAGAACTCCACACAAATATGCCCTGAACCTATACCTCTCCATAACCTCCCTGTCTCACTGGAACGTACCAATGCAGAATTCCAAACAAATATGCCCTGACCCTGTACCCCTCCATAACCTCCCAGTCACTCTGGAACGTACCAACGCAGAACTCCACACAAATATACCCTGAACCTGTACCCCTCCATAACCTCCCTGTCTCACTGGAACGTACTAATGCAGAACACCACACAAATATGCCCTGAACCTGTACCCTCCATAACCTCCCTGTCTCACTGGAACGTACCAATGCAGAATTCCACACAAATATGCCCTGAACCTGTACCCGCCCATAACCTCCTTGTCTCACTGGAACACACCAATGCAGAACTCCACACAAATATGCTCTGAACCTGTACCCCTCCATAACCTCCCTGTCTCACTGGAACGTACCAATGCAGAACTCCACACAAATATGCCCTGAACCTGTACCCCTCCATAACCTCCCTGTCTCACTGGAACGCACCAATGCCGAACTCCAATCAAATATGCCCTGATCCTGTACCGTGCATAACCTCCCTGTCTGACTGGAACGTACCATTGCAGAACACCACACAAATGTGCCCTGAACCTGTACTCCTCCATAACCACCCAGTCTCACTGGAACATACCAACGCAGAACTCCACACAAATATACCCTGAACCTGTACCCTCCATAACCTCCCTGACTCACTGGAACGTACCAATGCAGAACTCCACACAAATATGCCCTGAACCAGTACCCTCCATAACTTCCCTGTCTCACTGGAACGTACCAATGCAGAACTCCACACAAATATGCCCTGAACCTGTACCCGTCCATAACCTCCCTGTCTCACTGGAACGTCGGACTGGAGAACTCCACACAAATGTGCCATGAACCTGTACCCTCCATAACCTCCCTCTCTCACTGGAAAGTACCAATGCTGAACTCCACACAAATATGCCCTGAACCTGTACCCCTCCATAACCTCCCTGTCTCACTGGAACGCACCAATGCTGAACTCCACTCAAATATGCCCTGATCCTGTACCGTGCATAACCTCCCTGTCTCACTGGAACGTACCAATGCAGAACTCCACAAAAAATATGCCCTGAACCAGAACCCTCCATAACTTCCCTGTCTCACTGGAACGTACCAATGCAGAATTCCACACAAATATGCCCTGAACGTGTAGCCGCCCATAACCTCCTTGTCTCTCTGGAATGCACCAATGCAGAACTCCACACAAATATGCCCTGATCCTGTACCCGTCCATAACCTCCCTGTCTCACTGGAACTTCCCACTGCAGAACTCCACACAAATGTGCCATGAACCTGTACCCTCCATAACCTCCCTCTCTCACTGGAAAGTACCAATGCTGAACTCCACACTAATATGCCCTGAACCTGTACCCCTCCATAACCTCCCTGTGTCACTGGAACGCACCAATGCTGAACTCCACTCAAATATGCCCTGATCCTGTACCGTGCATAAACTCCCTGTCTCACTGGAACGTACCATTGCAGAACACCACACAAATATGCCCTGAACCTGTACCCCTGCATAATCTCCCTGTCTCACTGGAACGTACCAATGCAGAACTCCACACAAATATGCCCTGAACCTGTACCCCTCCATAACCTCCCTGTCTCACTGGAACGCACCAATGCCGAACTCCAATCAAATATGCCCTGATCCTGTACCGTGCATAACCTCCCTGTCTGACTGGAACGTACCATTGCAGAACAACACACAAATGTGCCCTGAACCTGTACTCCTCCATAACCACCCAGTCTCACTGGAACTTACCAACGCAGAACTCCACACAAATATACCCTGAACCTGTACCCTCCATAACCTCCCTGTCTCACTGGAACGTACCAATGCAGAACTCCACACAAAGATGCCCTGAACCTGTACCCCTCCATAACCACCCTGTCTCACTGGAAAGTACCAATGCAGAACTCAACACAAATATGCCCTGAACCTGTACCTCTCCATAACCTCTCTGTCTCACTGAAAAGTACCAATGCAGAACTCAACACAAATATGCCGTGAACCTGTACCTCTCCATAACCTCCCTGTGTCACTGGAACGTACCAATGCAGAATTCCACAAAAATATGCCCTGAACCTGTACCCTCCATAACCTCCCTGTCTCACTGGGACGTACCAATGCAGAACTACCCACAAATATGCCCTGAACCTGTACCCCTCCATAAACTCCCTGTCTCACAGGAACGTACCAATGCTGAACTCAACAGAAATATGCCATGAACCTGTACCCCTCCATAACCTCCCTGTCTCACCGGAACGTCCAAACGCAGAACTCCACACAAATATGCCCTGAACCTGTACCTCTCCATAACCTCCCTGTCTCACTGGAACGAACCAATGCAGAACTCAACACAAATATGCCCTGAATCTGTACCCCTCCATAAACTCCCTGTCTCACTGGAACGTACCAATGCAGAACTCCACACAAATATGCCCTGAATCTGTACCCCTCCATAAACTCCCTGTCTCACTGGAACGTACCAATGCAGAACTCCACACAAAGGTGCCATGAACCTGTACCCTCCATAACCTCCCTCTCTCACTGGAAAGTACCAATGCAGAACTCCACACAAATACGCCCGGAACCTGTACCCGTCCATAACCTCCCTGTCTCACTGGAACATACCACTGCAGAACCCCACACAAACATGCCCTGAACCTGTACCCTGCATAACGTCCCTGTCTCACTGGAACGTACCAATGCAGAACTCCACACAAATATGCCCTGAACCTATACCTCTCCATAACCTCCCTGTCTCACTGGAACGTACCAATGCAGAATTCCAAACAAATATGCCCTGACCCTGTACCCCTCCATAACCTCCCAGTCACACTGGAACGTACCAACGCAGAACTCCACACAAATATACCCTGAACCTGTACCCCTCCATAACCTCCCTGTCTCACTGGAACGTACTAATGCAGAACACCACACAAATATGCCCTGAACCTGTACCCTCCATAACCTCCCTGTCTCACTGGAACGTACCAATGCAGAATTCCACACAAATATGCCCTGAACCTGTACCCGCCCATAACCTCCTTGTCTCACTGGAACACACCAATGCAGAACTCCACACAAATATGCTCTGAACCTGTACCCCTCCATAACCTCCCTGTCTCACTGGAACGTACCAATGCAGAACTCCACACAAATATGCCCTGAACCTGTACCCCTCCATAACCTCCCTGTCTCACTGGAACGCACCAATGCCGAACTCCAATCAAATATGCCCTGATCCTGTACCGTGCATAACCTCCCTGTCTGACTGGAACGTACCATTGCAGAACACCACACAAATGTGCCCTGAACCTGTACTCCTCCATAACCACCCAGTCTCACTGGAACATACCAACGCAGAACTCCACACAAATATACCCTGAACCTGTACCCTCCATAACCTCCCTGACTCACTGGAACGTACCAATGCAGAACTCCACACAAATATGCCCTGAACCAGTACCCTCCATAACTTCCCTGTCTCACTGGAACGTACCAATGCAGAACTCCACACAAATATGCCCTGAACCTGTACCCGTCCATAACCTCCCTGTCTCACTGGAACGTCGGACTGGAGAACTCCACACAAATGTGCCATGAACCTGTACCCTCCATAACCTCCCTCTCTCACTGGAAAGTACCAATGCTGAACTCCACACAAATATGCCCTGAACCTGTACCCCTCCATAACCTCCCTGTCTCACTGGAACGCACCAATGCTGAACTCCACTCAAATATGCCCTGATCCTGTACCGTGCATAACCTCCCTGTCTCACTGGAACGTACCAATGCAGAACTCCACAAAAAATATGCCCTGAACCAGAACCCTCCATAACTTCCCTGTCTCACTGGAACGTACCAATGCAGAATTCCACACAAATATGCCCTGAACGTGTAGCCGCCCATAACCTCCTTGTCTCTCTGGAATGCACCAATGCAGAACTCCACACAAATATGCCCTGATCCTGTACCCGTCCATAACCTCCCTGTCTCACTGGAACTTCCCACTGCAGAACTCCACACAAATGTGCCATGAACCTGTACCCTCCATAACCTCCCTCTCTCACTGGAAAGTACCAATGCTGAACTCCACACTAATATGCCCTGAACCTGTACCCCTCCATAACCTCCCTGTGTCACTGGAACGCACCAATGCTGAACTCCACTCAAATATGCCCTGATCCTGTACCGTGCATAAACTCCCTGTCTCACTGGAACGTACCATTGCAGAACACCACACAAATATGCCCTGAACCTGTACCCCTGCATAATCTCCCTGTCTCACTGGAACGTACCAATGCAGAACTCCACACAAATATGCCCTGAACCTGTACCCCTCCATAACCTCCCTGTCTCACTGGAACGCACCAATGCCGAACTCCAATCAAATATGCCCTGATCCTGTACCGTGCATAACCTCCCTGTCTGACTGGAACGTACCATTGCAGAACAACACACAAATGTGCCCTGAACCTGTACTCCTCCATAACCACCCAGTCTCACTGGAACTTACCAACGCAGAACTCCACACAAATATACCCTGAACCTGTACCCTCCATAACCTCCCTGTCTCACTGGAACGTACCAATGCAGAACTCCACACAAATATGCCCTGAACCAGTACCCTCCATAACTTCCCTGTCTCACTGGAACGTACCAATGCAGAACTCCACACAAATATGCCCTGAACCTGTACCCGTCCATAACCTCCCTGTCTCACTGGAACGTCCCACTGCAGAACTCCACACAAATGTGCCATGAACCTGTACCCTCCATAACCTCCCACTCTCACTGGAAAGTACCAATGCTGAACTCCACACAAATATGCCCTGAACCTGTACCCCTCCATAACCTCCCTGTCTCACTGGAACGCACCAATGCTGAACTCCACTCAAATATGCCCTGATCCTGTACCGTGCATAAACTCCTGTCTCACTTGAACGTACCATTGCAGAACACCACACAAATATGCCCTGAACCTGTACACCTGCATAACCTCCCTGTCTCACTGGAACGTCCCAATGCAGAATTCCACACAAATATGCCCTGAACGTGTAGCCGCCCATAACCTCCTTGTCTTACTGGAATGCACCAATGCAGAACTCCACACAAATATGCCCTGATCCTGTACCCGTCCATAACCTCCCTGTCTCACTGGAACGTCCCACTGCAGAACTCCACACAAATGTGCCATGAAACCTGTACCCTCCATAACCTCCCTCTCTCACTGGAAAGTACCAATGCTGAACTCCACACTAATATGCCCTGAACCTGTACCCCTCCATAACCTCCCTGTGTCACTGGAACGCACCAATGCTGAACTCCACTCAAATATGCCCTGATCCTGTACCGTGCATAAACTCCCTGTCTCACTGGAACGTACCATTGCAGAACACCACACAAATATGCCCTGAACCTGTACCCCTGCATAATCTCCCTGTCTCACTGGAACGTACCAATGCAGAACTCCACACAAATATGCCCTGAGACTGTAACCTGCATAACCTCCCTGTCTTACGGGAACGTACCAATGCAGAACTACACAGAAATATGCCCTGAACCTGTACTTCTCCATAACCTCCCTGTCTCACTGGAACGTACCACTGCAGAATTCCACACAAATATGCCCTGAACCTGTACCCTCCATAACCTCCCTGTCTCACTGGGACGTACCAATGCAGAACTACCCACAAATATGCCCTGAACCTGTACCACTCCATAACCTCCCTGTCTCACTGGAACGTACCAATGCTGAACTCAACACAAATATGCCATGAACCTGTACCCCTCCATAACCTCCCTGTCTACCGGAACGTCCAAACGCAGAACTCCACACAAATATGCCCTGAACCTGTACCTCTCCATAACCTCCCTGTCTCACTGGAACGAACCAATGCAGAACTCAACACAAATATGCCCTGAATCTCTACCCCTCCATAAACTCCCTGTCTCACTGGAACGTACCAATGCAGAACTCCACACAAATATGCCCTGAACCTGTACCCTCCATAACCTCCCTCTCTCACTGGAAAGTACCAATGCAGAACTCCACACAAATATGCCCGGAACCTGTACCCGTCCATAACCTCCCTGTCTCACTGGAACGTACCACTGCAGAACTCCACACAAACATGCCCTGAACCTGTACCCTGCATAACGTCCCTGTCTCACTGGAACGTACCAATGCAGAACTACACACAAATATGCCCTGAACCTGTACCTCTCCATAACCTCCCTGCTCACCGGAACGTACCAATGCAGAACTCCACACAAATATGGCCTGAACCTATAACTCTCCATAAACTCCCTGTCTCACTGGAACGTACCAATGCAGAATTCCAAACAAATATGCCCTGACCCTGTACCCCTCCATAACCTCACAGTCACACTGGAACGTACCAACGCCGAACTCCACACAAATATACCCTGAACCTGTACCCCTCCATAACCTCCCTGTCTCACTGGAACGTACCAATGCAGAACTCCACACAAATATGCCCTGAACCTGTACCCTCCATAACCTCCCTGTCTCACTGGAACGTACCAATGCAGAATTCCACACAAATATGCCCTGAACCTGTACCCCTCCATAACCTCCCTGTCTCACTGGAACGTACCAATGCAGAACTCCACACAAATATGCCCTGAACCTGTACCCCTCCATAACCTCCCTGTCTCACTGGAACGCACAAATGCCGAACTCCAATCAAATATGCCCTGATCCTGTACCGTACATAACCTCCCTGTCTGACTGGAACGTACCATTGCAGAACACCACACAAATGTGCCCTGAACCTGTACCCCTCCATAACCTCCCAGTCTCACTGGAACATACCTACGCAGAACTCCACACAAATATACCCTGAACCTGTACCCTCCATAACCTCCCTGTCTCACTGGAACGTACCAATGCAGAACTCCACACAAATATGCCCTGAACCAGTACCCTCCATAACTTCCCTGTCTCACTGGAACGTACCAATGCAGAACTCCACACAAATATGCCCTGAACCTGTACCCGTCCATAACCTCCCTGTCTCACTGGAACGTCCCACTGCAGAACTCCACACAAATGTGCCATGAACCTGTACCCTCCATAACCTCCCACTCTCACTGGAAAGTACCAATGCTGAACTCCACACAAATATGCCCTGAACCTGTACCCCTCCATAAACTCCCTGTCTCACTGGAACGCACCAATGCTGAACTCCACTCAAATATGCCCTGATCCTGTACCGTGCATAAACTCCTGTCTCACTTGAACGTACCATTGCAGAACACCACACAAATATGCCCTGAACCTGTACACCTGCATAACCTCCCTGTCTCACTGGAACGTACCAATGCAGAACTCCACACAAATATGCCCTGAACCTGTACCTCTCCATAACCTCTCTGTCTCACTGGAAAGTACCAATGCAGAACTCAACACAAATATGCCCTGAACCTGTACCTCTCCATAACCTCACTGTCTCACTGGAACGTACCACTGCAGAACTCAACACAAATATACCCTGAACCTGTACCCTCCATAACCTCCCTGTCTCACTGGAACATAAAACTGCAGAACCCCACACAAACATGCCCTGAACCTGTACCCTGCATAACGTCCCTGTCTCACTGGAACGTACCAATGCAGAACTCCACACAAATATGCCCTGAACCTATACCTCTCCATAACCTCCCTGTCTCACTGGAACGTACCAATGCAGAATTCCAAACAAATATGCCCTGACCCTGTACCCCTCCATAACCTCCCAGTCACACTGGAACGTACCAACGCAGAACTCCACACAAATATACCCTGAACCTGTACCCCTCCATAACCTCCCTGTCTCACTGGAACGTACTAATGCAGAACACCACACAAATATGCCCTGAACATGTACCCTCCATAACCTCCCTGTCTCACTGGAACGTACCAATGCAGAATTCCACACAAATATGCCCTGAACCTGTACCCGCCCATAACCTCCTTGTCTCACTGGAACACACCAATGCAGAACTCCACACAAATATGCTCTGAACCTGTACCCCTCCATAACCTCCCTGTCTCACTGGAACGTACCAATGCAGAACTCCACACAAATATGCCCTGAACCTGTACCCCTCCATAACCTCCCTGTCTCACTGGAACGCACCAATGCCGAACTCCAATCAAATATGCCCTGATCCTGTACCGTGCATAACCTCCCTGTCTGACTGGAACGTACCATTGCAGAACACCACACAAATGTGCACTGAACCTGTACTCCTCCATAACCACCCACTCTCACTGGAACATACCAACGCAGAACTCCACACAAATATACCCTGAACCTGTACCCTCCATAACCTCCCTGTCTCACTGGAACGTACCAATGCAGAACTCCACACAAATATGCCCTGAACCAGTACCCTCCATAACTTCCCTGTCTCACTGGAACGTACCAATGCAGAACTCCACACAAATATGCCCTGAACCTGTACCCGTCCATAACCTCCCTGTCTCACTGGAACGTCGGACTGCAGAACTCCACACAAATGTGCCATGAACCTGTACCCTCCATAACCTCCCTCTCTCACTGGAAAGTACCAATGCTGAACTCCACACAAATATGCCCTGAACCTGTACCCCTCCATAACCTCCCTGTCTCACTGGAACGCACCAATGCTGAACTCCACTCAAATATGCCCTGATCCTGTACCGTGCATAACCTCCCTGTCTCACTGGAACGTAGCAATGCAGAACTCCACACAAATATGCCCTGAACCAGTACCCTCCATAACTTCCCTGTCTCACTGGAACGTACCAATGCAGAATTCCACAGAAATATGCCCTGACCGTGTAGCCGCCCATAACCTCCTTGTCTCACTGGAATGAACCAATGCAGAAATCCACACAAATATGCCCTGATCCTGTACCCGTCCATAACCTCCCTGTCTCACTGGAACGTCCCACTGCAGAACTCCACACAAATGTGCCATGAACCTGTACCCTCCATAACCTCCCTCTCTCACTGGAAAGTACCAATGCTGAACTCCACACTAATATGCCCTGAACCTGTACCCCTCCATAACCTCCCTGTGTCACTGGAACGTACCAATGCAGAACTCCACACAAATATGCCCTGAGACTGTAACCTGCATAACCTCCCTGTCTTACTGGAACGTACCAATGCAGAACTACACAGAAATATGCCCTGAACCTGTACTTCTCCATAACCTCCCTGTCTCACTGGAACGTACCAATGCAGAACTCCACACAAATATGCCCTGAACCTGTACCCCTCCATAACCTCCCTGTCTCACTGGAACGCACCAATGCCGAACTCCAATCAAATATGCCCTGATCCTGTACCGTGCATAACCTCCCTGTCTGACTGGAACGTACCATTGCAGAACAACACACAAATGTGCCCTGAACCTGTACTCCTCCATAACCACCCAGTCTCACTGGAACGTACCAACGCAGAACTCCACACAAATATACCCTGATCCTGTACCCTCCATAACCTCCCTGTCTCACTGGAACGTACCAATGCAGAACTCCACACAAATATGCCCTGAAACAGTACCGTCCATAACTTCCCTGTCTCACTGGAACGTACCAATGCAGAACTCCACTCAAATATGCCCTGATCCTGTACCGGGCATAACCTCCCTGTCTCACTGGAACGTACCAATGCAGAACCCCACACAAATATGCCCTGAACCAGTACCCTCCATAACTTCCCTGTCTCACTGGAACGTCCCAATGCAGAATTCCACACAAATATGCCCTGAACGTGTAGCCGCCCATAATCTCCTTGTCTCACTGGAATGCACCAATGCAGAACTCCACACAAATATGCCCTGATCCTGTACCCGTCCATAACCTCCCTGTCTCACTGGAACGTCCCACTGCAGAACTCCACACAAATGTGCCATGAACCTGTACCCTCCATAACCTCCCTGTCTCACTGGAACGCACCAATGCTGAACTCCACTCAAATATGCCCTGATCCTGTACCGTGCATAAACTCCCTGTCTCACTGGAACGTACCATTGCAGAACACCACACAAATATGCCCTGAACCTGTACCCCTGCATAATCTCCCTGTCTCACTGGAACGTACCAATGCAGAACTCCACACAAATATGCCCTGAGACTGTAACCTGCATAACCTCCCTGTCTTACTGGAACGTACCAATGCAGAACTACACAGAAATATGCCCTGAACCTGTACTTCTCCATAACCTCCCTGTCTCACTGGAACGTACCACTGCAGAATTCCACACAAATATGCCCTGAACCTGTACCCTCCATAACCTCCCTGTCTCACTGGGACGTACCAATGCAGAACTACCCACAAATATGCCCTGAACCTGTACCACTCCATAACCTCCCTGTCTCACTGGAACGTACCAATGCTGAACTCAACACACAAATGTGCCCTGAACCTGTACTCCTCCATAACCACCCAGTCTCACTGGAACTTACCAACGCAGAACTCCACACAAATATACCCTGATCCTGTACCCTCCATAACCTCCCTGTCTCACTGGAACGTACCAATGCAGAACTCCACACAAATATGCCCTGAACCAGTACCGTCCATAACTTCCCTGTCTCACTGGAACGTACCAATGCAGAACTCCACACAAATATGCCCTGAACCTGTACCCGTCCATAACCTCCCTGTCTCACTGGAACGTCGGACTGGAGAACTCCACACAAATGTGCCATGAACCTGTACCCTCCATAACCTCCCTCTCTCACTGGAAAGTACCAATGCTGAACTCCACACAAATATGCCCTGAACCTGTACCCCTCCATAACCTCCCTGTCTCACTGGAACGCACCAATGCTGAACTCCACTCAAATATGCCCTGATCCTGTACCGTGCATAACCTCCCTGTCTCACTGGAACGTACCAATGCAGAACTCCACAAAAAATATGCCCTGAACCAGAACCCTCCATAACTTCCCTGTCTCACTGGAACGTACCAATGCAGAATTCCACACAAATATGCCCTGAACGTGTAGCCGCCCATAACCTCCTTGTCTCTCTGGAATGCACCAATGCAGAACTCCACACAAATATGCCCTGATCCTGTACCCGTCCATAACCTCCCTGTCTCACTGGAACTTCCCACTGCAGAACTCCACACAAATGTGCCATGAACCTGTACCCTCCATAACCTCCCTCTCTCACTGGAAAGTACCAATGCTGAACTCCACACTAATATGCCCTGAACCTGTACCCCTCCATAACCTCCCTGTGTCACTGGAACGCACCAATGCTGAACTCCACTCAAATATGCCCTGATCCTGTACCGTGCATAAACTCCCTGTCTCACTGGAACGTACCATTGCAGAACACCACACAAATATGCCCTGAACCTGTACCCCTGCATAATCTCCCTGTCTCACTGGAACGTACCAATGCAGAACTCCACACAAATATGCCCTGAACCTGTACCCCTCCATAACCTCCCTGTCTCACTGGAACGCACCAATGCCGAACTCCAATCAAATATGCCCTGATCCTGTACCGTGCATAACCTCCCTGTCTGACTGGAACGTACCATTGCAGAACAACACACAAATGTGCCCTGAACCTGTACTCCTCCATAACCACCCAGTCTCACTGGAACTTACCAACGCAGAACTCCACACAAATATACCCTGAACCTGTACCCTCCATAACCTCCCTGTCTCACTGGAACGTACCAATGCAGAACTCCACACAAATATGCCCTGAACCAGTACCCTCCATAACTTCCCTGTCTCACTGGAACGTACCAATGCAGAACTCCACACAAATATGCCCTGAACCTGTACCCGTCCATAACCTCCCTGTCTCACTGGAACGTCCCACTGCAGAACTCCACACAAATGTGCCATGAACCTGTACCCTCCATAACCTCCCACTCTCACTGGAAAGTACCAATGCTGAACTCCACACAAATATGCCCTGAACCTGTACCCCTCCATAACCTCCCTGTCTCACTGGAACGCACCAATGCTGAACTCCACTCAAATATGCCCTGATCCTGTACCGTGCATAAACTCCTGTCTCACTTGAACGTACCATTGCAGAACACCACACAAATATGCCCTGAACCTGTACACCTGCATAACCTCCCTGTCTCACTGGAACGTCCCAATGCAGAATTCCACACAAATATGCCCTGAACGTGTAGCCGCCCATAACCTCCTTGTCTTACTGGAATGCACCAATGCAGAACTCCACACAAATATGCCCTGATCCTGTACCCGTCCATAACCTCCCTGTCTCACTGGAACGTCCCACTGCAGAACTCCACACAAATGTGCCATGAAACCTGTACCCTCCATAACCTCCCTCTCTCACTGGAAAGTACCAATGCTGAACTCCACACTAATATGCCCTGAACCTGTACCCCTCCATAACCTCCCTGTGTCACTGGAACGCACCAATGCTGAACTCCACTCAAATATGCCCTGATCCTGTACCGTGCATAAACTCCCTGTCTCACTGGAACGTACCATTGCAGAACACCACACAAATATGCCCTGAACCTGTACCCCTGCATAATCTCCCTGTCTCACTGGAACGTACCAATGCAGAACTCCACACAAATATGCCCTGAGACTGTAACCTGCATAACCTCCCTGTCTTACGGGAACGTACCAATGCAGAACTACACAGAAATATGCCCTGAACCTGTACTTCTCCATAACCTCCCTGTCTCACTGGAACGTACCACTGCAGAATTCCACACAAATATGCCCTGAACCTGTACCCTCCATAACCTCCCTGTCTCACTGGGACGTACCAATGCAGAACTACCCACAAATATGCCCTGAACCTGTACCACTCCATAACCTCCCTGTCTCACTGGAACGTACCAATGCTGAACTCAACACAAATATGCCATGAACCTGTACCCCTCCATAACCTCCCTGTCTACCGGAACGTCCAAACGCAGAACTCCACACAAATATGCCCTGAACCTGTACCTCTCCATAACCTCCCTGTCTCACTGGAACGAACCAATGCAGAACTCAACACAAATATGCCCTGAATCTCTACCCCTCCATAAACTCCCTGTCTCACTGGAACGTACCAATGCAGAACTCCACACAAATATGCCCTGAACCTGTACCCTCCATAACCTCCCTCTCTCACTGGAAAGTACCAATGCAGAACTCCACACAAATATGCCCGGAACCTGTACCCGTCCATAACCTCCCTGTCTCACTGGAACGTACCACTGCAGAACTCCACACAAACATGCCCTGAACCTGTACCCTGCATAACGTCCCTGTCTCACTGGAACGTACCAATGCAGAACTACACACAAATATGCCCTGAACCTGTACCTCTCCATAACCTCCCTGCTCACCGGAACGTACCAATGCAGAACTCCACACAAATATGGCCTGAACCTATAACTCTCCATAAACTCCCTGTCTCACTGGAACGTACCAATGCAGAATTCCAAACAAATATGCCCTGACCCTGTACCCCTCCATAACCTCACAGTCACACTGGAACGTACCAACGCCGAACTCCACACAAATATACCCTGAACCTGTACCCCTCCATAACCTCCCTGTCTCACTGGAACGTACCAATGCAGAACTCCACACAAATATGCCCTGAACCTGTACCCTCCATAACCTCCCTGTCTCACTGGAACGTACCAATGCAGAATTCCACACAAATATGCCCTGAACCTGTACCCCTCCATAACCTCCCTGTCTCACTGGAACGTACCAATGCAGAACTCCACACAAATATGCCCTGAACCTGTACCCCTCCATAACCTCCCTGTCTCACTGGAACGCACAAATGCCGAACTCCAATCAAATATGCCCTGATCCTGTACCGTACATAACCTCCCTGTCTGACTGGAACGTACCATTGCAGAACACCACACAAATGTGCCCTGAACCTGTACCCCTCCATAACCTCCCAGTCTCACTGGAACATACCTACGCAGAACTCCACACAAATATACCCTGAACCTGTACCCTCCATAACCTCCCTGTCTCACTGGAACGTACCAATGCAGAACTCCACACAAATATGCCCTGAACCAGTACCCTCCATAACTTCCCTGTCTCACTGGAACGTACCAATGCAGAACTCCACACAAATATGCCCTGAACCTGTACCCGTCCATAACCTCCCTGTCTCACTGGAACGTCCCACTGCAGAACTCCACACAAATGTGCCATGAACCTGTACCCTCCATAACCTCCCACTCTCACTGGAAAGTACCAATGCTGAACTCCACACAAATATGCCCTGAACCTGTACCCCTCCATAAACTCCCTGTCTCACTGGAACGCACCAATGCTGAACTCCACTCAAATATGCCCTGATCCTGTACCGTGCATAAACTCCTGTCTCACTTGAACGTACCATTGCAGAACACCACACAAATATGCCCTGAACCTGTACACCTGCAAAACCTCCCTGTCTCACTGGAACGTACCAATGCAGAACTCCACACAAATATGCCCTGAACCTGTACCTCTCCATAACCTCTCTGTCTCACTGGAAAGTACCAATGCAGAACTCAACACAAATATGCCCTGAACCTGTACCTCTCCATAACCTCACTGTCTCACTGGAACGTACCACTGCAGAACTCAACACAAATATACCCTGAACCTGTACCCTCCATAACCTCCCTGTCTCACTGGAACATAAAACTGCAGAACCCCACACAAACATGCCCTGAACCTGTACCCTGCATAACGTCCCTGTCTCACTGGAACGTACCAATGCAGAACTCCACACAAATATGCCCTGAACCTATACCTCTCCATAACCTCCCTGTCTCACTGGAACGTACCAATGCAGAATTCCAAACAAATATGCCCTGACCCTGTACCCCTCCATAACCTCCCAGTCACACTGGAACGTACCAACGCAGAACTCCACACAAATATACCCTGAACCTGTACCCCTCCATAACCTCCCTGTCTCACTGGAACGTACTAATGCAGAACACCACACAAATATGCCCTGAACATGTACCCTCCATAACCTCCCTGTCTCACTGGAACGTACCAATGCAGAATTCCACACAAATATGCCCTGAACCTGTACCCGCCCATAACCTCCTTGTCTCACTGGAACACACCAATGCAGAACTCCACACAAATATGCTCTGAACCTGTACCCCTCCATAACCTCCCTGTCTCACTGGAACGTACCAATGCAGAACTCCACACAAATATGCCCTGAACCTGTACCCCTCCATAACCTCCCTGTCTCACTGGAACGCACCAATGCCGAACTCCAATCAAATATGCCCTGATCCTGTACCGTGCATAACCTCCCTGTCTGACTGGAACGTACCATTGCAGAACACCACACAAATGTGCACTGAACCTGTACTCCTCCATAACCACCCACTCTCACTGGAACATACCAACGCAGAACTCCACACAAATATACCCTGAACCTGTACCCTCCATAACCTCCCTGTCTCACTGGAACGTACCAATGCAGAACTCCACACAAATATGCCCTGAACCAGTACCCTCCATAACTTCCCTGTCTCACTGGAACGTACCAATGCAGAACTCCACACAAATATGCCCTGAACCTGTACCCGTCCATAACCTCCCTGTCTCACTGGAACGTCGGACTGCAGAACTCCACACAAATGTGCCATGAACCTGTACCCTCCATAACCTCCCTCTCTCACTGGAAAGTACCAATGCTGAACTCCACACAAATATGCCCTGAACCTGTACCCCTCCATAACCTCCCTGTCTCACTGGAACGCACCAATGCTGAACTCCACTCAAATATGCCCTGATCCTGTACCGTGCATAACCTCCCTGTCTCACTGGAACGTAGCAATGCAGAACTCCACACAAATATGCCCTGAACCAGTACCCTCCATAACTTCCCTGTCTCACTGGAACGTACCAATGCAGAATTCCACAGAAATATGCCCTGACCGTGTAGCCGCCCATAACCTCCTTGTCTCACTGGAATGAACCAATGCAGAAATCCACACAAATATGCCCTGATCCTGTACCCGTCCATAACCTCCCTGTCTCACTGGAACGTCCCACTGCAGAACTCCACACAAATGTGCCATGAACCTGTACCCTCCATAACCTCCCTCTCTCACTGGAAAGTACCAATGCTGAACTCCACACTAATATGCCCTGAACCTGTACCCCTCCATAACCTCCCTGTGTCACTGGAACGTACCAATGCAGAACTCCACACAAATATGCCCTGAGACTGTAACCTGCATAACCTCCCTGTCTTACTGGAACGTACCAATGCAGAACTACACAGAAATATGCCCTGAACCTGTACTTCTCCATAACCTCCCTGTCTCACTGGAACGTACCAATGCAGAACTCCACACAAATATGCCCTGAACCTGTACCCCTCCATAACCTCCCTGTCTCACTGGAACGCACCAATGCCGAACTCCAATCAAATATGCCCTGATCCTGTACCGTGCATAACCTCCCTGTCTGACTGGAACGTACCATTGCAGAACAACACACAAATGTGCCCTGAACCTGTACTCCTCCATAACCACCCAGTCTCACTGGAACGTACCAACGCAGAACTCCACACAAATATACCCTGATCCTGTACCCTCCATAACCTCCCTGTCTCACTGGAACGTACCAATGCAGAACTCCACACAAATATGCCCTGAAACAGTACCGTCCATAACTTCCCTGTCTCACTGGAACGTACCAATGCAGAACTCCACTCAAATATGCCCTGATCCTGTACCGGGCATAACCTCCCTGTCTCACTGGAACGTACCAATGCAGAACCCCACACAAATATGCCCTGAACCAGTACCCTCCATAACTTCCCTGTCTCACTGGAACGTCCCAATGCAGAATTCCACACAAATATGCCCTGAACGTGTAGCCGCCCATAATCTCCTTGTCTCACTGGAATGCACCAATGCAGAACTCCACACAAATATGCCCTGATCCTGTACCCGTCCATAACCTCCCTGTCTCACTGGAACGTCCCACTGCAGAACTCCACACAAATGTGCCATGAACCTGTACCCTCCATAACCTCCCTGTCTCACTGGAACGCACCAATGCTGAACTCCACTCAAATATGCCCTGATCCTGTACCGTGCATAAACTCCCTGTCTCACTGGAACGTACCATTGCAGAACACCACACAAATATGCCCTGAACCTGTACCCCTGCATAATCTCCCTGTCTCACTGGAACGTACCAATGCAGAACTCCACACAAATATGCCCTGAGACTGTAACCTGCATAACCTCCCTGTCTTACTGGAACGTACCAATGCAGAACTACACAGAAATATGCCCTGAACCTGTACTTCTCCATAACCTCCCTGTCTCACTGGAACGTACCACTGCAGAATTCCACACAAATATGCCCTGAACCTGTACCCTCCATAACCTCCCTGTCTCACTGGGACGTACCAATGCAGAACTACCCACAAATATGCCCTGAACCTGTACCACTCCATAACCTCCCTGTCTCACTGGAACGTACCAATGCTGAACTCAACACACAAATGTGCCCTGAACCTGTACTCCTCCATAACCACCCAGTCTCACTGGAACTTACCAACGCAGAACTCCACACAAATATACCCTGATCCTGTACCCTCCATAACCTCCCTGTCTCACTGGAACGTACCAATGCAGAACTCCACACAAATATGCCCTGAACCAGTACCGTCCATAACTTCCCTGTCTCACTGGAACGTACCAATGCAGAACTCCACACAAATATGCCCTGAACCTGTACCCGTCCATAACCTCCCTGTCTCACTGGAACGTCGGACTGCAGAACTCCACACAAATGTGCCATGAACCTGTACCCTCCATAACCTCCCTATCTCACTGGAAAGTACCAATGCTGAACTCCACACAAATATGCCCTGAACCTGTACCCCTCCATAACCTCCCTGTCTCACTGGTACGCACCAATGCTGAACTCCACTCAAATATGCCCTGATCCTGTACCGGGCATAACCTCCCTGTCTCACTGGAACGTACCAATGCAGAACTCCACACAAATATGCCCTGAACCAGTACCCTCCATAACTTCCCTGTCTCACTGGAACGTCCCAATGCAGAATTCCACACAAAGATGCCCTGAACGTGTAGCCGCCCATAACCTCCTTGTCTCACTGGAATGCACCAATGCAGAACTCCACACAAATATGCCCTGATCCTGTACCCGTCCATAACCTCCCTGTCTCACTGGAACGTCCCACTGCAGAACTCCACACAAATGTGCCATGAACCTGTACCCTCCATAACCTCCCTCTCTCACTGGAAAGTACCAATGCTGAACTCCACACTAATATGCCCTGAACCTGTACCCCTCCATAACCTCCCTGTCTCACTGGAACGCACCAATGCTGAACTCCACTCAAATATGCCCTGATCCTGTACCGTGCATAAACTCCCTGTCTCACTGGAACGTACCATTGCAGAACACCACACAAATATGCCCTGAACCTGTACCCCTGCATAATCTCCCTGTCTCACTGGAACGTACCAATGCAGAACTCCACACAAATATGCCCTGAGACTGTAACCTGCATAACCTCCCTGTCTTACTGGAACGTACCAATGCAGAACTACACAGAAATATGCCCTGAACCTGTATTTCTCCATAACCTCCCTGTCTCACTGGAACGTACCACTGCAGAATTCCACACAAATATGCCCTGAACCTGTACCCTCCATAACCTCCCTGTCTCACTGGGACGTACCAATGCAGAACTACCCACAAATATGCCCTGAACCTGTACCACTCCATAACCTCCCTGTCTCACTGGAACGTACCAATGCTGAACTCAACACAAATATGCCATGAACCTGTACCCCTCCATACCCTCCCTGTCTACCGGAACGTCCAAACGCAGAACTCCACACAAATATGCCCTGAACCTGTACCTCTCCATAACCTCCCTGTCTCACTGGAACGAACCAATGCAGAACTCAACACAAATATGCCCTGAATCTCTACCCCTCCATAAACTCCCTGTCTCACTGGAACGTACCAATGCAGAACTCCACACAAATATGCCCTGAACCTGTACCCTCCATAACCTCCCTCTCTCACTGGAAAGTACCAATGCAGAACTCCACACAAATATGCCCGGAACCTGTACCCGTCCATAACCTCCCTGTCTCACTGGAACGTACCACTGCAGAACTCCACACAAACATGCCCTGAACCTGTACCCTGCATAACGTCCCTGTCTCACTGGAACATACCAACGCAGAACTCCACACAAATATACCCTGAACCTGTACCCTCCATAACCTCCCTGTCTCACTGGAACGTACCAATGCAGAACTCCACACAAATATGCCCTGAACCAGTACCCTCCATAACTTCCCTGTCTCACTGGAACGTACCAATGCAGAACTCCACACAAATATGCCCTGAACCTGTACCCGTCCATAACCTCCCTGTCTCACTGGAACGTCGGACTGCAGAACTCCACACAAATGTGCCATGAACCTGTACCCTCCATAACCTCCCTCTCTCACTGGAAAGTACCAATGCTGAACTCCACACAAATATGCCCTGAACCGGTACCCCTCCATAACCTCCCTGTCTCACTGGAACGCACCAATGCTGAACTCCACTCAAATATGCCCTGATCCTGTACCGTGCATAACCTCCCTGTCTCACTGGAACGTAGCAATGCAGAACTCCACACAAATATGCCCTGAACCAGTACCCTCCATAACTTCCCTGTCTCACTGGAACGTACCAATGCAGAATTCCACAGAAATATGCCCTGACCGTGTAGCCGCCCATAACCTCCTTGTCTCACTGGAATGAACCAATGCAGAAATCCACACAAATATGCCCTGATCCTGTACCCGTCCATAACCTCCCTGTCTCACTGGAACGTCCCACTGCAGAACTCCACACAAATGTGCCATGAACCTGTACCCTCCATAACCTCCCTCTCTCACTGGAAAGTACCAATGCTGAACTCCACACTAATATGCCCTGAACCTGTACCCCTCCATAACCTCCCTGTGTCACTGGAACGTACCAATGCAGAACTCCACACAAATATGCCCTGAGACTGTAACCTGCATAACCTCCCTGTCTTACTGGAACGTACCAATGCAGAACTACACAGAAATATGCCCTGAACCTGTACTTCTCCATAACCTCCCTGTCTCACTGGAACGTACCAATGCAGAACTCCACACAAATATGCCCTGAACCTGTACCCCTCCATAACCTCCCTGTCTCACTGGAACGCACCAATGCCGAACTCCAATCAAATATGCCCTGATCCTGTACCGTGCATAACCTCCCTGTCTGACTGGAACGTACCATTGCAGAACAACACACAAATGTGCCCTGAACCTGTACTCCTCCATAACCACCCAGTCTCACTGGAACGTACCAACGCAGAACTCCACACAAATATACCCTGATCCTGTACCCTCCATAACCTCCCTGTCGCATTGGAACGTACCAATGCAGAACTCCACACAAATATGCCCTGAAACAGTACCGTCCATAACTTCCCTGTCTCACTGGAACGTACCAATGCAGAACTCCACTCAAATATGCCCTGATCCTGTACCGGGCATAACCTCCCTGTCTCACTGGAACGTACCAATGCAGAACCCCACACAAATATGCCCTGAACCAGTACCCTCCATAACTTCCCTGTCTCACTGGAACGTCCCAATGCAGAATTCCACACAAATATGCCCTGAACGTGTAGCCGCCCATAATCTCCTTGTCTCACTGGAATGCACCAATGCAGAACTCCACACAAATATGCCCTGATCCTGTACCCGTCCATAACCTCCCTGTCTCACTGGAACGTCCCACTGCAGAACTCCACACAAATGTGCCATGAACCTGTACCCTCCATAACCTCCCTGTCTCACTGGAACGCACCAATGCTGAACTCCACTCAAATATGCCCTGATCCTGTACCGTGCATAACCTCCCTGTCTCACTGGAACGTACCATTGCAGAACACCACACAAATATGCCCTGAACCTGTACCCCTGCATAATCTCCCTGTCTCACTGGAACGTACCAATGCAGAACTCCACACAAATATGCCCTGAGACTGTAACCTGCATAACCTCCCTGTCCTACTGGAACGTACCAATGCAGAACTACACAGAAATATGCCCTGAACCTGTACTTCTCCATAACCTCCCTGTCTCACTGGAACGTACCACTGCAGAATTCCACACAAATATGCCCTGAACCTGTACCCTCCATAACCTCCCTGTCTCACTGGGACGTACCAATGCAGAACTACCCACAAATATGCCCTGAACCTGTACCACTCCATAACCTCCCTGTCTCACTGGAACGTACCAATGCTGAACTCAACACACAAATGTGCCCTGAACCTGTACTCCTCCATAACCACCCAGTCTCACTGGAACTTACCAACGCAGAACTCCACACAAATATACCCTGATCCTGTACCCTCCATAACCTCCCTGTCTCACTGGAACGTACCAATGCAGAACTCCACACAAATATGCCCTGAACCAGTACCGTCCATAACTTCCCTGTCTCACTGGAACGTACCAATGCAGAACTCCACACAAATATGCCCTGAACCTGTACACGTCCATAACCTCCCTGTCTCACTGGAACGTCGGACTGCAGAACTCCACACAAATGTGCCATGAACCTGTACCCTCCATAACCTCCCTATCTCACTGGAAAGTACCAATGCTGAACTCCACACAAATATGCCCTGAACCTGTACCCCTCCATAACCTCCCTGTCTCACTGGTACGCACCAATGCTGAACTCCACTCAAATATGCCCTGATCCTGTACCGGGCATAACCTCCCTGTCTCACTAGAACGTACCAATGCAGAACTCCACACAAATATGCCCTGAACCAGTACCCTCCATAACTTCCCTGGCTCACTGGAACGTCCCAATGCAGAATTCCACACAAAGATGCCCTGAACGTGTAGCCGCCCATAACCTCCTTGTCTCACTGGAATGCACCAATGCAGAACTCCACACAAATATGCCCTGATCCTGTACCCGTCCATAACCTCCCTGTCTCACTGGAACGTCCCACTGCAGAACTCCACACAAATGTGCCATGAACCTGTACCCTCCATAACCTCCCTCTCTCACTGGAAAGTACCAATGCTGAACTCCACACTAATATGCCCTGAACCTGTACCCCTCCATAACCTCCCTGTCTCACTGGAACGCACCAATGCTGAACTCCACTCAAATATGCCCTGATCCTGTACCGTGCATAAACTCCCTGTCTCACTGGAACGTACCATTGCAGAACACCACACAAATATGCCCTGAACCTGTACCCCTGCATAATCTCCCTGTCTCACTGGAACGTACCAATGCAGAACTCCACACAAATATGCCCTGAGACTGTAACCTGCATAACCTCCCTGTCTTACTGGAACGTACCAATGCAGAACTACACAGAAATATGCCCTGAACCTGTATTTCTCCATAACCTCCCTGTCTCACTGGAACGTACCACTGCAGAATTCCACACAAATATGCCCTGAACCTGTACCCTCCATAACCTCCCTGTCTCACTGGGACGTACCAATGCAGAACTACCCACAAATATGCCCTGAACCTGTACCACTCCATAACCTCCCTGTCTCACTGGAACGTACCAATGCTGAACTCAACACAAATATGCCATGAACCTGTACCCCTCCATACCCTCCCTGTCTACCGGAACGTCCAAACGCAGAACTCCACACAAATATGCCCTGAACCTGTACCTCTCCATAACCTCCCTGTCTCACTGGAACGAACCAATGCAGAACTCAACACAAATATGCCCTGAATCTCTACCCCTCCATAAACTCCCTGTCTCACTGGAACGTACCAATGCAGAACTCCACACAAATATGCCCTGAACCTGTACCCTCCATAACCTCCCTCTCTCACTGGAAAGTACCAATGCAGAACTCCACACAAATATGCCCGGAACCTGTACCCGTCCATAACCTCCCTGTCTCACTGGAACGTACCACTGCAGAACTCCACACAAACATGCCCTGAACCTGTACCCTGCATAACGTCCCTGTCTCACTGGAACGTACCAATGCAGAACTACACACAAATATGCCCTGAACCTGTACCTCTCCATAACCTCCCTGCTCACCGGAACGTACCAATGCTGAACTCCACACAAATATGCCCTGAACCTGTACCCCTCCATAACCTCCCTGTGTCACTGGAACGCACCAATGCTGAACTCCACTCAAATATGCCCTGATCCTGTACCGTGCATAAACTCCCTGTCTCACTGGAACGTACCATTGCAGAACACCACACAAATATGCCCTGAACCTGTACCCCTGCATAATCTCCCTGTCTCACTGGAACGTACCAATGCAGAACTCCACACAAATATGCCCTGAGACTGTAACCTGCATAACCTCCCTGTCTTACTGGAACGTACCAATGCAGAACTACACAGAAATATGCCCTGAACCTGTACTTCTCCATAACCTCCCTGTCTCACTGGAACGTACCACTGCAGAATTCCACACAAATATGCCCTGAACCTGTACCCTCCATAACCTCCCTGTCTCACTGGGACGTACCAATGCAGAACTACCCACAAATATGCCCTGAACCTGTACCACTCCATAACCTCCCTGTCTCACAGGAACGTACCAATGCTGAACTCCACACAAATATGCCCTGAACCTGTACCTCTCCATAACCTCCCTGTCTCACTGGAACGAACCAATGCAGAACTCCACACAAATATGCCCTGAACCTGTACCCTCCATAACCTCCCTCTCTCACTGGAAAGTACCAATGCAGAACTCCACACAAATATGCCCGGAACCTGTACCTCTCCATAACCTCCCTGCTCACCGGAACGTACCAATGCAGAACTCCACACAAATATGCCCTGAACCTATAACTCTCCATAAACTCCCTGTCTCACTGGAACGTACCAATGCAGAATTCCAAACAAATATGCCCTGACCCTGTACCCCTCCATAACCTCACAGTCACAGTGGAACGTACCAACGCAGAACTCCACACAAATATACCCTGAACCTGTACCCCTCCATAACCACCCTGTCTCACTGGAACGTACCAATGCAGAACTCCACACAAATATGCCCTGAACCTGTACCCTCCATAACCTCCCTGTCTCACTGGAACGTACCAATGCAGAATTCCACACAAATATGCCCTGAACCTGTACCCCTCCATAACCTCCCTGTCTCACTGGAACGTACCAATGCAGAACTCCACACAAATATGC
Organism: Hemitrygon akajei; assembly: GCF_048418815.1. Classification (NCBI taxonomy): domain Eukaryota; kingdom Metazoa; phylum Chordata; class Chondrichthyes; order Myliobatiformes; family Dasyatidae; genus Hemitrygon; species Hemitrygon akajei. The sequence goes on from NW_027331970.1 coordinate 789,833, forward strand.
CCTGAACCTGTACCCCTCCATAACCTCCCTGTCTCACTGGAACACACAAATGCCGAACTCCAATCAAATATGCCCTGATCCTGTACCGTGCATAACCTCCCTGTCTGACTGGAACGTACCATTGCAGAACACCACACAAATGTGCCCTGAACCTGTACCCCTCAATAACCTCCCAGTCTCACTGGAACATACCAACGCAGAACTCCACACAAATATACCCTGAACCTGTACCCTCCATAACCTCCCTGTCTCACTGGAACGTACCAATGCAGAACTCCACACAAATATGCCCTGACCCTGTACCACTCCATAACCTCCCAGTCACACTGGAACGTACCAACGCAGAACTCCACACAAATATACCCTGAACCTGTACCCCTCCATAACCTCCCTGTCTCACTGGAACGTAGCAATGCAGAACTCCACACAAATATGCCCGGAACCTGTACCCTCCATAACCTCCCTGTCTCACTGGAACGTACCAATGCAGAATTCCACACAAATATGCCCTGAACCTGTACCCCTCCATAACCTCCCTGTCTAACTGGAACGCACCAATGCCGAACTCCAATCAAATATGCCCTGATCCTGTACCGTGCATAACCTCCCTGTCTGACTGGAACGTACCAATGCAGAACTCCACACAAATATGCCCTGAACCTGTACCCGTCCATAACCTCCCTGTCTCACTGGAACGTCGGACTGCAGAACTCCACACAAATGTGCCATGAACCTGTACCCTCCATAACCTCCATCTCTCACTGGAAAGTACCAATGCTGAACTCCACACAAATATGCCCTGAACCTGTACCCCTCCATAACCTCCCTGTCTCACTGGAACGCACCAATGCTGAACTCCACTCAAATATGCCCTGATCCTGTACCGTGCATAACCTCCCTGTCTCACTGGAACGTACCAATGCAGAACTCCACACAAATATGCCCTGAACCAGTACCCTCCATAACTTCCCTGTCTCACTGGAACGTACCAATGCAGAATTCCACACAAATATGCCCTGAACGTGTAACCGCCCATAACCTCCTTGTCTCACTGGAATGCACCAATGCAGAACTCCACACAAATATGCCCTGAACCTGTACCCGTCCATAACCTCCCTGTCTCACTGGAACGTCCCACTGCAGAACTCCACACAAATGTGCCATGAACCTGTACCCTCCATAACCTCCCTCTCTCACTGGAAAGTACCAATGCTGAACTCCACACAAATATGCCCTGAACCTCTACCCCTCCATAACCTCCCTGTCTCACTGGAACGCACCAATGCTGAACTCCACTCAAAAATGCCCTGAACCTGTACCCCTGCATAACCTTCCTGTCTCACTGGATCGTACCAATGCAGAACTCCACACAAATATGCCTTGAGCCTGTAACCTGCATAACCTCCCTGTCTTACTGGAACGTACCAATGCAGAACTGCACACAAATATGCCCTGAACCTGTACTTCTCCATAACCTCCCTGTCTCACTGGAACGTAGCAATGCAGAACTCCACACAAATATGCCCTGAAACTGTACCCTCCATAACCTCCCTGTCTCACTGGAACGTACCAATGCAGAATTCCACACAAATATGCCCTGAACCTGTACCCGCCCATAACCTCCTTGTCTCACTGGAACACACCAATGCAGAACTCCACACAAATATGCTCTGAACCTGTACCCCTCCATAACCTCCCTGTCTCACTGGAACGTACCAATGCAGAACTCCACACAAATATGCCCTGAACCTGTACCCTCCATAACCTCCCTGTCTCACTGGAACGTACCAATGCAGAATTCCACACAATATGCCCTGAACCTGTACCCCTCCATAACCTCCCTGTCTCACTGGAACGTACCAATGCAGAACTCCACACAAATATGCCCTGAACCTGTACCCCTCCATAACCTCCCTGTCTCACTGGAACACACAAATGCCGAACTCCAATCAAATATGCCCTGATCATGTACCGTGCATAACCTCCCTGTCTGACTGGAACGTACCATTGCAGAACACCACACAAATGTGCCCTGAACCTGTACCCCTCAATAACCTCCCAGTCTCACTGGAACATACCAACGCAGAACTCCACACAAATATACCCTGAACCTGTACCCTCCATAACCTCCCTGTCTCACTGGAACGTACCAATGCAGAACTCCACACAAATATGCCCTGACCCTGTACCACTCCATAACCTCCCAGTCACACTGGAACGTACCAACGCAGAACTCCACACAAATATACCCTGAACCTGTACCCCTCCATAACCTCCCTGTCTCACTGGAACGTAGCAATGCAGAACTCCACACAAATATGCCCGGAACCTGTACCCTCCATAACCTCCCTGTCTCACTGGAACGTACCAATGCAGAATTCCACACAAATATGCCCTGAACCTGTACCCCTCCATAACCTCCCTGTCTAACTGGAACGCACCAATGCCGAACTCCAATCAAATATGCCCTGATCCTGTACCGTGCATAACCTCCCTGTCTGACTGGAACGTACCAATGCAGAACTCCACACAAATATGCCCTGAACCTGTACCCGTCCATAACCTCCCTGTCTCACTGGAACGTCGGACTGCAGAACTCCACACAAATGTGCCATGAACCTGTACCCTCCATAACCTCCATCTCTCACTGGAAAGTACCAATGCTGAACTCCACACAAATATGCCCTGAACCTGTACACCTCCATAACCTCCCTGTCTCACTGGAACGCACCAATGCTGAACTCCACTCAAATATGCCCTGATCCTGTACCGTGCATAACCTCCCTGTCTCACTGGAACGTACCAATGCAGAACTCCACACAAATATGCCCTGAACCAGTACCCTCCATAACTTCCCTGTCTCACTGGAACGTACCAATGCAGAATTCCACACAGATATGCCCTGAACGTGTAACCGCCCATAACCTCCTTGTCTCACTGGAATGCACCAATGCAGAACTCCACACAAATATGCCCTGAACCTGTACCCGTCCATAACCTCCCTGTCTCACTGGAACGTCCCACTGCAGAACTCCACACAAATGTGCCATGAACCTGTACCCTCCATAACCTCCCTCTCTCACTGGAAAGTACCAATGCTGAACTCCACACAAATATGCCCTGAACCTCTACCCCTCCATAACCTCCCTGTCTCACTGGAACGCACCAATGCTGAACTCCACTCAAAAATGCCCTGAACCTGTACCCCTGCATAACCTTCCTGTCTCACTGGATCGTACCAATGCAGAACTCCACACAAATATGCCTTGAGCCTGTAACCTGCATAACCTCCCTGTCTTACTGGAACGTACCAATGCAGAACTGCACACAAATATGCCCTGAACCTGTACTTCTCCATAACCTCCCTGTCTCACTGGAACGTAGCAATGCAGAACTCCACACAAATATGCCCTGAAACTGTACCCTCCATAACCTCCCTGTCTCACTGGAACGTACCAATGCAGAATTCCACACAAATATGCCCTGAACCTGTACCCGCCCATAACCTCCTTGTCTCACTGGAACACACCAATGCAGAACTCCACACAAATATGCTCTGAACCTGTACCCCTCCATAACCTCCCTGTCTCACTGGAACGTACCAATGCAGAACTCCACACAAATATGCCCTGAACCTGTAGCCCTCCATAACCTCCTTGTCTCACTGGAACGCACCAATGCCGAACTCCAATCAAATATGCCCTGATCCTGTACCGTGCATAACCTCCCTGTCTCACTGGAACGTCCCACTGCAGAACTCCACACAAATGTGCCATGAACCTGTACCCTCCATAACCTCCCTCTCTCACTGGAAAGTACCAATGCTGAACTCCACACTAATATGCCCTGAACCTGTACCCCTCCATAACCTCCCTGTCTCACTGGAACGCACCAATGCTGAACTCCACTCAAATATGCCCTGATCCTGTACCGTGCATAAACTCCCTGTCTCACTGGAACGTACCATTGCAGAACACCACACAAATATGCCCTGAACCTGTACCCCTGCATAATCTCCCTGTCTCACTGGAACGTACCAATGCAGAACTCCACACAAATATGCCCTGAGACTGTAACCTGCATAACCTCCCTGTCTTACTGGAACGTACCAATGCAGAACTACACAGAAATATGCCCTGAACCTGTATTTCTCCATAACCTCCCTGTCTCACTGGAACGTACCACTGCAGAATTCCACACAAATATGCCCTGAACCTGTACCCTCCATAACCTCCCTGTCTCACTGGAACGTACCATTGTAGAACACCACACAAATATGCCCTGAACCTGTACCCCTCCATAACCTCCCTGTCTCACTGGAACGTACCAATGCAGAACTCCACACAAATATGCCCTGAACCTGTACCCCTCCATAACCTCCTTGTCTCACTGGAACGCACCAATGCCGAACTCCACACAAATATGCCCTGATCCTGTACCGTGCATAAACTCCCTGTCTCACTGGAACGTACCATTGTAGAACACCACACAAATATGCCCTGAACCTGTATCCCTGCATAATCTCCCTGTCACACTGGAACGTACCAATGCAGAACTCCACACAAATATGCCCTGAGACTGTAACCTGCATAACCTCCCTGTCTTACTGGAACGTACCAATGCAGAACTACACAGAAATATGCCCTGAACCTGTACTTCTCCATAACCTCCCTGTCTCACTGGAACGTACCACTGCAGAATTCCACACAAATATGCCCTGAACCTGTACCCTCCATAACCTCCCTGTCTCACTGGGACGTACCACTGCAGAACTCCACACAAACATGCCCTGAACCTGTACCCTGCATAACGTCCCTGTCTCACTGGAACGTACCAATGCAGAACTACACACAAATATGCCCGGAACCTGTACCTCTCCATAACCTCCCTGCTCACCGGAACGTACCAATGCAGAACTCCACACAAATATGCCCTGAACCTGTACCCCTCCATAACCTCCCTGTCTCACTGGAACGCACCAATGCTGAACTCCACTCAAATATGCCCTGAACCTGTACCCCTGCATAATCTCCCTGTCACACTGGAACGTACCAATGCAGAACTCCACACAAATATGCCCTGAGACTGTAACCTGCATAACCTCCCTGTCTTACTGGAACGTACCAATGCAGAACTACACAGAAATATGCCCTGAACCTGTACTTCTCCATAACCTCCCTGTCACACTGGAACGTACCAATGCAGAACTCCACACAAATATGCCCTGAGACTGTAACCTGCATAACCTCCCTGTCTTACTGGAACGTACCAATGCAGAACTACACAGAAATATGCCCTGAACCTGTACTTCTCCATAACCTCCCTGTCTCACTGGAACGTACCACTGCAGAATTCCACACAAATATGCCCTGAACCTGTACCCTCCATAACCTCCCTGTCTCACTGGGACGTACCAATGCAGAACTACCCACAAATATGCCCTGAACCTGTACCACTCCATAACCTCCCTGTCTCACAGGAACGTACCAATGCTGAACTCAACACAAATATGCCATGAACCTGTACCCCTCCATAACCTCCCTGTCTACCGGAACGTCCAAACGCAGAACTCCACACAAATATGCCCTGAACCTGTACCTCTCCATAACCTCCCTGTCTCACTGGAACGAACCAATGCAGAACTCAACACAAATATGCCCTGAATCTCTACCCCTCCATAAACTCCCTGTCTCACTGGAACGTACCAATGCAGAACTCCACACAAATATGCCCTGAACCTGTACCCTCCATAACCTCCCTCTCTCACTGGAAAGTACCAATGCAGAACTCCACACAAATATGCCCGGAACCTGTACCCGTCCATAACCTCCCTGTCTCACTGGAACGTACCACTGCAGAACTCCACACAAACATGCCCTGAACCTGTACCCTGCATAACGTCCCTGTCTCACTGGAACGTACCAATGCAGAACTACACACAAATATGCCCTGAACCTGTACCTCTCCATAACCTCCCTGCTCACCGGAACGTACCAATGCAGAACTCCACACAAATATGCCCTGAACCTATAACTCTCCATAAACTCCCTGTCTCACTGGAACGTACCAATGCAGAATTCCAAACAAATATGCCCTGACCCTGTACCCCTCCATAACCTCACAGTCACACTGGAACGTACCAACGCAGAACTCCACACAAATATACCCTGAACCTGTACCCCTCCATAACCTCCCTGTCTCACTGGAACGTACCAATGCAGAACCCCACACAAATATGCCCTGAACCTGTACCCTCCATAACCTCCCTGTCTCACTGGAACGTACCAATGCAGAATTCCACACAAATATGCCCTGAACCTGTACCCCTCCATAACCTCCCTGTCTCACTGGAACGTACCAATGCAGAACTCCACACAAATATGCCCTGAACCTGTACCCCTCCATAACCTCCCTGTCTCACTGGAACACACAAATGCCGAACTCCAATCAAATATGCCCTGATCCTGTACCGTGCCTAACCTCCCTGTCTGACTGGAACGTACCATTGCAGAACACCACACAAATGTGACCTGAACCAGTACCCCTCAATAACCTCCCAGTCTCACTGGAACATACCAACGCAGAACTCCACACAAATATACCCTGAATCTGTACCCTCCATAACCTCCCTGTCTCACTGGAACGTACCAATGCAGAACTCCACACAAATATGCCCTGACCCTGTACCCCTCCATAACCTCCCTGTCTAACTGGAACGCACCAATGCCGAACTCCAATCAAATATGCCCTGATCCTGTACCGTGCATAACCTCCCTGTCTCACTGGGACGTACCAATGCAGAACTCCACACAAATATGCCCTGAACATGTACCCGTCCATAACCTCCCTGTCTCACTGGAACGTCGGACTGCAGAACTCCACACAAATGTGCCATGAACCTGTACCCTCCATAACCTCCATCTCTCACTGGAAAGTACCAATGCTGAACTCCACACAAATATGCCCTGAACCTGTACCCCTCCATAACCTCCCTGTCTCACTGGAACGCACCAATGCTGAACTCCACTCAAATATGCCCTGATCCTGTACCGTGCATAACCTCCCTGTCTCACTGGAACGTACCAATGCAGAACTCCACACAAATATGCCCTGAACCAGTACCCTCCATAACTTCCCTGTCTCACTGGAACGTACCAATGCAGAATTCCACACAAATATGCCCTGAACTTGTAACCGCCCATAACCTCCTTGTCTCACTGGAATGCACCAATGCAGAACTCCACACAAATATGCCCTGAACCTGTACCCGTCCATAACCTCCCTGTCTCACTGGAACGTCCCACTGCAGAACTCCACACAAATGTGCCATGAACCTGTACCCTCCATAACCTCCCTCTCTCACTGGAAAGTACCAATGCTGAACTCCACACAAATATGCCCTGAACCTGTACCCCTGCATAACCTTCCTGTCTCACTGGATCGTACCAATGCAGAACTCCACACAAATATGCCTTGAGCCTGTAACCTGCATAACCTCCCTGTCTTACTGGAACGTACCAATGCAGAACTGCACACAAATATGCCCTGAACCTGTACTTCTCCATAACCTCCCTGTCTCACTGGAACGTAGCAATGCAGAACTCCACACAAATATGCCCTGAAACTGTACCCTCCATAACCTCCCTGTCTCACTGGAACGTACCAATGCAGAACTCCACACAAATATGCCCTGAAACTGTACCCTCCATAACCTCCCTGTCTCACTGGAACGTACCAATGCAGAATTCCACACAAATATACCCTGAACCTGTACCCTCCATAACATCCCTGTCTCACTGGAATGTACCAATGCAGAACTCCACACATATATGCCCTGAACCAGTACCCTCCATAACTTCCCTGTCTCACTGGAACGTACCAATGCAGAACTCCACACAAATATGCCCTGAACCTGTACCCGTCCATAACCTCCCTCTCTCACTGGAAAGTACCAATGCAGAACTCCACACAAATATGCCCTGAAACTGTACCCGTCCATAACCTCCCTCTCTCGCTGGAAAGTACCAATGCTGAACTCCACACAAATATGCCCTGAACCTGTACCCCTCCATAACCTCCCTGTCTCACTGGAACGCACCAATGCTGAAATCCACTCAAATATGCCCTGATCCTGTACCGTGCATAACCTCCCTGTCTCACTGGAACGTACCAATGCAGAACTCCACACAAATATGCCCTGAACCAGTACCCTCCATAACTTCCCTGTCTCACTGGAACGTACCAATGCAGAATTCCACACAAATATGCCCTGAACGTGTAACCGCCCATAACCTCCTTGTCTCACTGGAATGCACCAATGCAGAACTCCACACAAATATGCCCTGAACCTGTACCCGTCCATAAGCTCCCTGTCTCACTGGAACGTCCCACTGCAGAACTCCTCACAAATGTGCCATGAACCTGTACCCTCCATAACCTCCCTCTCTCACTGGAAAGTACCAATGCTGAACTCCACACAAATATGCCCTGAACCTCTACCCCTCCATAACCTCCCTGTCTCACTGGAACGCACCAATGCTGAACTCCACTCAAAAATGCCCTGATCCTGTACCGTGCATAAACTCCCTGTCTCACTGGAACGTACCATTGCAGAACACCACACAAATATGCCCTGAACCTCTACCCCTGCATAACCTTCCTGTCTCACTGGATCGTACCAATGCAGAACTGCACACAAATATGCCCTGAACCTGTACTTCTCCATAACCTCCCTGTCTCACTGGAACGTAGCAATGCAGAACTACACACAAATATGCCCTGAAACTGTACCCTCCATAACCTCCCTGTCTCACTGGAACGTACCAATGCAGAATTCCACACAAATATGCCCTGAACCTGTACCCGCCCATAACCTCCTTGTCTCACTGGAACACACCAATGCAGAACTCCACACAAATATGCTCTGAACCTGTACCCCTCCATAACCTCCCTGTCTCACTGGAACGTACCAATGCAGAACTCCACACAAATATGCCCTGAACCTGTACCCCTCCATAACCTCCTTGTCTCACTGGAACGCACCAATGCCGAACTCCAATCAAATATGCCCTGATCCTGTACCGTGCATAACCTCCCTGTCTGACTGGAACGTACCAATTCAGAACACCACACAAATGTGCCCTGAACCTGTACCCCTCCATAAACTCCCAGTCTCACTGGAACATACCAACGCAGAACTCCACACAAATATACCCTGAACCTGTACCCTCCATAACATCCCTGTCTCACTGGAATGTACCAATGCAGAACTCCACACATATATGCCCTGAACCAGTACCCTCCATAACTTCCCTGTCTCACTGGAACGTACCAATGCAGAACTCCACACAAATATGCCCTGAACCTGTACCCGTCCATAACCTCCCTCTCTCACTGGAAAGTACCAATGCAGAACTCCACACAAATATGCCCTGAACCTGTACCCGTCCATAACCTCCCTCTCTCACTGGAAAGTACCAATGCTGAACTCCACACAAATATGCCCTGAACCTGTACCCCTCCATAACCTCCCTGTCTCACTGGAACGCACCAATGCTGAACTCCACTCAAATATGCCCTGATCCTGTACCGTGCATAACCTCCCTGTCTCACTGGAACGTACCAATGCAGAACTCCACACAAATATGCCCTGAACCAGTACCCTCCATAACTTCCCTGTCTCACTGGAACGTACCAATGCAGAATTCCACACAAATATGCCCTGAACGTGTTACCGCCCATAACCTTCTTGTCTCACTGGAATGCAGCAATGCAGAACTCCACACAAATATGCCCTGAAGCTGTACCCGTCCATAACCTCCCTGTCTCACTGGAACGTCCCACTGCAGAACTCCACACAAATGTGCCATGAACCTGTACCCTCCATAACCTCCCTCTCTCACTGGAAAGTACCAATGCTGAACTCCACACAAATATGCCCTGAACCTCTACCCCTCCATAACCTCCCTGTCTCACTGGAACGCACCAATGCTGAACTCCACTCAAAAATGCCCTGATCCTGTACAGTGCATAAACTCCCTGTCTCACTGGAACGTACCATTGCAGAACACCACACAAATATGCCCTGAACCTGTACCCCTGCATAACCTTCCTGTCTCACTGGATCGTACCAATGCAGAACTGCACACAAATATGCCCTGAACCTGTACTTCTCCATAACCTCCCTGTCTCACTGGAACGTAGCAATGCAGAACTACACACAAATATGCCCTGAAACTGTACCCTCCATAACCTCCCTGTCTCACTGGAACGTACCAATGCAGAATTCCACACAAATATGCCCTGAACCTGTACCCGCCCATAACCTCCTTGTCTCACTGGAACACACCAATGCAGAACTCCACACAAATATGCTCTGAACCTGTACCCCTCCATAACCTCCCTGTCTCACTGGAACGTACCAATGCAGAACTCCACACAAATATGCCCTGAACCTGTACCCCTCCATAACCTCCTTGTCTCACTGGAACGCACCAATGCCGAACTCCAATCAAATATGCCCTGATCCTGTACCGTGCATAACCTCCCTGTCTGACTGGAACGTACCAATTCAGAACACCACACAAATGTGCCCTGAACCTGTACCCCTCCATAAACTCCCAGTCTCACTGGAACATACCAACGCAGAACTCCACACAAATATACCCTGAACCTGTACCCTCCATAACATCCCTGTCTCACTGGAATGTACCAATGCAGAACTCCACACATATATGCCCTGAACCAGTACCCTCCATAACTTCCCTGTCTCACTGGAACGTACCAATGCAGAACTCCACACAAATATGCCCTGAACCTGTACCCGTCCATAACCTCCCTCTCTCACTGGAAAGTACCAATGCAGAACTCCACACAAATATGCCCTGAACCTGTACCCGTCCATAACCTCCCTCTCTCACTGGAAAGTACCAATGCTGAACTCCACACAAATATGCCCTGAACCTGTACCCCTCCATAACCTCCCTGTCTCACTGGAACGCACCAATGCTGAACTCCACTCAAATATGCCCTGATCCTGTACCGTGCATAACCTCCCTGTCTCACTGGAACGTACCAATGCAGAACTCCACACAAATATGCCCTGAACCAGTACCCTCCATAACTTCCCTGTCTCACTGGAACGCACCAATGCAGAATTCCACACAAATATGCCCTGAACGTGTTACCGCCCATAACCTTCTTGTCTCACTGGAATGCAGCAATGCAGAACTCCACACAAATATGCCCTGAAGCTGTACCCGTCCATAACCTCCCTGTCTCAATGGAACGTCCCACTGCAGAACTCCACACAAATGTGCCATGAACCTGTACCCTCCATAACCTCCCTCTCTCACTGGAAAGTACCAATGCTGAACTCCACACAAATATGCCCTGAACCTGTACCCCTCCATAACCTCCCTGTCTCACTGGAACGCACCAATGCTGAAGTCCACTCAAAAATGCCCTGATCCTGTACCGTGCATAAACTCCCTGTCTCACTGGAACGTACCATTGCAGAACACCACACAAATATGCCCTGAACCTGTACCCCTGCATAACCTCCCTGTCTGAATGGAACGTACCAATGCAGAACTCCACACAAATATGCCTTGTTCCTGTAACCTGCATAACCTCCCTGTCTTACTGGAACGTACCAATGCAGAACTACACACAAATATGCCCTGAACCTGTACTTCTCCATAACCTCCCTGTCTCACTGGAACGTACCAATGCAGAACTCAACACAAATATGTTCTGAACCTGTACCCGTCCATAACCTCCCTGTCTCACTGGAACGTACCAATGCAGAATTCCACACAAATATGCCCTGAACGTGTACCCGCCCATAACCTCCTTGTCTCACTGGAACGCACCAATGCAGAACTCCACACAAATTTGCCCTGAACCTGTACCCCTCCAAAACCTCCCAGTCTCACTGGAACGTACCAATGCAGAACTCCACACAAAGATGCCCTGAACCTGTACCCCTCCATAACCTCCCTGTCTCACTGGAACGTACCACTGCAGAATTCCACACAAATATGCCCTGAAACTGTACCCTCCATAACCTCCCTGTCTCACTGGAACGTACCAATGCAGAACTCCACACAAATATGCCCTGAACAAGTACCCTCCATATCTTCCCTGTCTCACTGGAACGTACCAATGCAGAATTCCACACAAATATGCCCTGAACGTGTAACCGCCCATAACCTCCTTGTCTCACTGGAATGCACCAATGCAGAACTCCACACAAATATGCCCGGAACCTGTACCCGTCCATAACCTCCCTGTCTCACTGGAACGTCCCACTGCAGAACTCCACACAAATATGCCCTGAACCTGTACCCCTCCATAACCTCCCCGTCTCACTGGAACGCACCAATGCTGAACTCCACTCAAAAATGCCCTGATCCTGTCCCGTGCATAAACTCCCTGTCTCACTGGAACGTACCATTGCTGAACACCACACAAATGTGCCCTGAACCTGTACCCCTCCATAACCTCCCAGTCTCACTGGAACATACCAACGCAGAACTCCACACAAATATACCCTGAACCTGTACCCCTCCATAACCTCCCTGTCTCACTGGAACGTAGCAATGCAGAACTCCACACAAATATGCCCGGAACCTGTACCCTCCATAACCTCCCTGTCTCACTGGAACGCACCAATGCTGAACTCCACTCAAATATGCCCTGATCCTGTACCGTGCATAACCTCCCTGTCTCAATGGAACGTACCAATGCAGAACTCCACACAAATATGCCCTGAACCAGTACCCTCCATAACTTCCCTGTCTCACTGGAACGTACCAATGCAGAATTCCACACAAATATGCCCTGAACGTGTAACCGCCCATAACCTCCTTGTCTCACTGGAATGCACCAATGCAGAACTCCACACAAATATGCCCTGAACCTGTACCCGTCCATAACCTCCCTGTCTCACTGGAACGTCCCACTGCAGAACTCCACACAAATGTGCCATGAACCTGTACCCTCCATAACCTCCCTCTCTCACTGGAAAGTACCAATGCTGAACTCCACACAAATATGCCCTGAACCTCTACCCCTCCATAAACTCCCTGTCTCACTGGAACGCACCAATGCTGAACTCCACTCAAAAATGCCCTGAACCTGTACCCCTGCATAACCTTCCTGTCCCACTGGATCGTACCAATGCAGAACTCCACACAAATATGCCTTGAGCCTGTAACCTGCATAACCTCCCTGTCTTACTGGAACGTACCAATGCAGGACTGCACACAAATATGCCCTGAAACTGTACTTCTCCATAACCTCCCTGTCTCACTGGAACGTAGCAATGCAGAACTCCACACAAATATGCCCTGAAACTGTACCCTCCATAACCTCCCTGTCTCACTGGAACGTACCAATGCAGAATTCCACACAAATATGCCCTGAACCTGTACCCGCCCATAACCTCCTTGTCTCACTGGAACACACCAATGCAGAACTCCACACAAATATGCTCTGAACCTGTACCCCTCCATAACCTCCCTGTTTCACTGGAACGTACCAATGCAGAACTCCACACAAATATGCCCTGAACCTGTAGCCCTCCATAACCTCCTTGTCTCACTGGAACGCACCAATGCCGAACTCCAATCAAATATGCCCTGATCCTGTACCGTGCATAACCTCCCTGTCTGACTGGAACGTACCAATTCAGAACACCACACAAATGTGCCCTGAACCTGTACCCCTCCATAACCTCCCAGTCTCACTGGAACATACCAACGCAGAACTCCACACAAATATACCCTGAACCTGTACCCTCCATAACATCCCTGTCTCACTGGAATGTACCAATGCAGAACTCCACACATATATGCCCTGAACCAGTACCCTCCATAACTTCCCTGTCTCACTGGAACGTACCAATGCAGAACTCCACACAAATATGCCCTGAACCTGTACCCGTCCATAACCTCCCTCTCTCACTGGAAAGTACCAATGCAGAACTCCACACAAATATGCCCTGAAACTGTACCCGTCCATAACCTCCCTCTCTCACTGGAAAGTACCAATGCTGAACTCCACACAAATATGCCCTGAACCTGTACCCCTCCATAACCTCCCTGTCTCACTGGAACGCACCAATGCTGAAATCCACTCAAATATGCCCTGATCCTGTACCGTGCATAACCTCCCTGTCTCACTGGAACGTACCAATGCAGAACTCCACACAAATATGCCCTGAACCAGTACCCTCCATAACTTCCCTGTCTCACTGGAACGTACCAATGCAGAATTCCACACAAATATGCCCTGAACGTGTAACCGCCCATAACCTCCTTGTCTCACTGGAATGCACCAATGCAGAACTCCACACAAATATGCCCTGAACCTGTACCCGTCCATAACCTCCCTGTCTCACTGGAACGTCCCACTGCAGAACTCCTCACAAATGTGCCATGAACCTGTACCCTCCATAACCTCCCTCTCTCACTGGAAAGTACCAATGCTGAACTCCACACTAATATGCCCTGAACCTCTACCCCTCCATAACCTCCCTGTCTCACTGGAACGCACCAATGCTGAACTCCACTCAAAAATGCCCTGATCCTGTACCTCTCCATAACCTCCCTGTCTCACTGGAACGTACCATTGCAGAACACCACACAAATATGCCCTGAACCTGTACCCCTGCATAACCTTCCTGTCTCACTGGATCGTACCAATGCAGAACTGCACACAAATATGCCCTGAACCTGTACTTCTCCATAACCTCCCTGTCTCACTGGAACGTAGCAATGCAGAACTCCACACAAATATGCCCTGAAACTGTACCCTCCATAACCTCCCTGTCTCACTGGAACGTACCAATGCAGAATTCCACACAAATATGCCCTGAACCTGTACCCGCCCATAACCTCCTTGTCTCACTGGAACACACCAATGCAGAACTCCACACAAATATGCTCTGAACCTGTACCCCTCCATAACCTCCCTGTCTCACTGGAACGTACCAATGCAGAACTCCACACAAATATGCCCTGAACCTGTACCCCTCCATAACCTCCTTGTCTCACTGGAACGCACCAATGCCGAACTCCAATCAAATATGCCCTGATCCTGTACCGTGCATAACCTCCCTGTCTGACTGGAACGTACCAATTCAGAACACCACACAAATGTGCCCTGAACCTGTACCCCTCCATAAACTCCCAGTCTCACTGGAACATACCAACGCAGAACTCCACACAAATATACCCTGAACCTGTACCCTCCATAACATCCCTGTCTCACTGGAATGTACCAATGCAGAACTCCACACATATATGCCCTGAACCAGTACCCTCCATAACTTCCCTGTCTCACTGGAACGTACCAATGCAGAACTCCACACAAATATGCCCTGAACCTGTACCCGTCCATAACCTCCCTCTCTCACTGGAAAGTACCAATGCAGAACTCCACACAAATATGCCCTGAACCTGTACCCGTCCATAACCTCCCTCTCTCACTGGAAAGTACCAATGCTGAACTCCACACAAATATGCCCTGAACCTGTACCCCTCCATAACCTCCCTGTCTCACTGGAACGCACCAATGCTGAACTCCACTCAAATATGCCCTGATCCTGTACCGTGCATAACCTCCCTGTCTCACTGGAACGTACCAATGCAGAACTCCACACAAATATGCCCTGAACCAGTACCCTCCATAACTTCCCTGTCTCACTGGAACGTACCAATGCAGAATTCCACACAAATATGCCCTGAACGTGTTACCGCCCATAACCTTCTTGTCTCACTGGAATGCAGCAATGCAGAACTCCACACAAATATGCCCTGAAGCTGTACCCGTCCATAACCTCCCTGTCTCACTGGAACGTCCCACTGCAGAACTCCACACAAATGTGCCATGAACCTGTACCCTCCATAACCTCCCTCTCTCACTGGAAAGTTCCAATGCTGAACTCCACACAAATATGCCCTGAACCTGTACCCCTCCATAACCTCCCTGTCTCACTGGAACGCACCAATGCTGAAGTCCACTCAAAAATGCCCTGATCCTGTACCGTGCATAAACTCCCTGTCTCACTGGAACGTACCATTGCAGAACACCACACAAATATGCCCTGAACCTGTACCCCTGCATAACCTCCCTGTCTGAATGGAACGTACCAATGCAGAACTCCACACAAATATGCCTTGTTCCTGTAACCTGCATAACCTCCCTGTCTTACTGGAACGTACCAATGCAGAACTACACACAAATATGCCCTGAACCTGTACTTCTCCATAACCTCCCTGTCTCACTGGAACGTACCAATGCAGAACTCAACACAAATATGTTCTGAACCTGTACCCGTCCATAACCTCCCTGTCTCACTGGAACGTACCAATGCAGAATTCCACACAAATATGCCCTGAACGTGTACCCGCCCATAACCTCCTTGTCTCACTGGAACGCACCAATGCAGAACTCCACACAAATTTGCCCTGAACCTGTACCCCTCCAAAACCTCCCAGTCTCACTGGAACGTACCAATGCAGAACTCCACACAAAGATGCCCTGAACCTGTACCCCTCCATAACCTCCCTGTCTCACTGGAAAGTACCAATGCAGAACTCAACACAAATATGCCCTGAACCTGTACCTCTCCATAACCTCCCTGTCTCACTGGAACGTACCAATGCAGAATTCCACACAAATATGCCCTGAACGTGTAACCGCCCATAACCTCCTTGTCTCACTGGAATGCACCAATGCAGAACTCCACACAAATATGCCCTGAACCTGTACCCGTCCATAACCTCCCTGTCTCACTGGAACGTCCCACTGCAGAACTCCACACAAATATGCCCTGAACCTGTACCCCTCCATAACCTCCCTGTCTCACTGGAACGCACCAATGCTGAACTCCACTCAAAAATGCCCTGATCCTGTACCGTGCATAAACTCCCTGTCTCACTGGAACGTACCATTGCTGAACACCACACAAATGTGCCCTGAACCTGTACCCCTCCATAACCTCCCAGTCTCACTGGAACATACCAACGCAGAACTCCATACAAATATACCCTGAACCTGTACCCTCCATAACATCCCTGTCTCACTGGAACGTACCAATGCAGAACTCCACACAAATATGCCCTGAACCAGTACCCTCCATAACTTCTCTGTCTCACTGGAACGTACCAATGCAGAACTCCACACAAATATGCCCTGAACCTGTACCCCTCCATAACCTCCCTGTCTCACTGGAACGCACCAATGCTGAACTCCACTCAAATATGCCCTGAACCTGTACCCGCCCATAACCTCCTTGTCTCACTGGAACACACCAATGCAGAACTCCACACAAATATGCTCTGAACCTGTACCCCTCCATAACCTCCCTGTCTCACTGGAACGTACCAATGCAGTACTCCACAGAAATATGCCCTGAACCTGTACCCCTCCATAACCTCCCTGTCTCACTGGAACGCACCAATGCCGAACTCCAATCAAATATGCCCTGATCCTGTACCGTGCATAACCTCCCTGTCTGACTGGAACGTACCATTGCAGAACACCACACAAATGTGCCCTGAACCTGTACCCCTCCATAACCTCCCAGTCTCAATGGAACATACCAACGCAGAACTCCACACAAATATACCCTGAACCTGTACCCCCCATAACATCCCTGTCTCACTGGAACGTACCAATGCAGAACTCCACACAAATATGCCCTGAACCAGTACCCTCGATAACTTCCCTGTCTCACTGGAACGTACCAATGCAGAACTCCACACAAATATGCCCTGAACCTGTACCCGTCCATAACCTCCCTGTCTCACTGGAACGTCGGACTGCAGAACTCCACACAAATGTGCCATGAACCTGTACCCTCCATAATCTCCCTCTCTCACTGGAAAGTACCAATGCTGAACTCCACACAAATATGCCCTGAACCTGTACACCCCATAACCTCCCTGTCTCACTGGAACGTACCAATGCAGAACTCCACACAAATATGTCCTGAACCTGTACCTCTCCATAACCTCCCTGTCTCACTGGAACGTACCACTGCAGAATTCCACACAAATATGCCCTGAACCTGTACCGTGCATAAACTCCCTGTCTCACTGGAACGTACCATTGCAGAAAACCACACAAATATGCCCTGAACCTGTACCCCTGCATAACCTCTCTGTCTCACTGGAACGTACCAATGCAGAACTCCAATCAAATATGCCCTGATCCTGTACCGTGCATAACCTCCCTGTCTGACTGGAACGTACCAATTCAGAACACCACACAAATGTGCCCTGAACCTGTACCCCTCCATAAACTCCCAGTCTCACTGGAACATACCAACGCAGAACTCCACACAAATATACCCTGAACCTGTACCCTCCATAACATCCCTGTCTCACTGGAATGTACCAATGCAGAACTCCACACATATATGCCCTGAACCAGTACCCTCCATAACTTCCCTGTCTCACTGGAACGTACCAATGCAGAACTCCACACAAATATGCCCTGAACCTGTACCCGTCCATAACCTCCCTCTCTCACTGGAAAGTACCAATGCAGAACTCCACACAAATATGCCCTGAACCTGTACCCGTCCATAACCTCCCTCTCTCACTGGAAAGTACCAATGCTGAACTCCACACAAATATGCCCTGAACCTGTACCCCTCCATAACCTCCCTGTCTCACTGGAACGCACCAATGCTGAACTCCACTCAAATATGCCCTGATCCTGTACCGTGCATAACCTCCCTGTCTCACTGGAACGTACCAATGCAGAACTCCACACAAATATGCCCTGAACCAGTACCCTCCATAACTTCCCTGTCTCACTGGAACGTACCAATGCAGAATTCCACACAAATATGCCCTGAACGTGTTACCGCCCATAACCTTCTTGTCTCACTGGAATGCAGCAATGCAGAACTCCACACAAATATGCCCTGAAGCTGTACCCGTCCATAACCTCCCTGTCTCACTGGAACGTCCCACTGCAGAACTCCACACAAATGTGCCATGAACCTGTACCCTCCATAACCTCCCTCTCTCACTGGAAAGTTCCAATGCTGAACTCCACACAAATATGCCCTGAACCTGTACCCCTCCATAACCTCCCTGTCTCACTGGAACGCACCAATGCTGAAGTCCACTCAAAAATGCCCTGATCCTGTACCGTGCATAAACTCCCTGTCTCACTGGAACGTACCATTGCAGAACACCACACAAATATGCCCTGAACCTGTACCCCTGCATAACCTCCCTGTCTGAATGGAACGTACCAATGCAGAACTCCACACAAATATGCCTTGTTCCTGTAACCTGCATAACCTCCCTGTCTTACTGGAACGTACCAATGCAGAACTACACACAAATATGCCCTGAACCTGTACTTCTCCATAACCTCCCTGTCTCACTGGAACGTACCAATGCAGAACTCAACACAAATATGTTCTGAACCTGTACCCGTCCATAACCTCCCTGTCTCACTGGAACGTACCAATGCAGAATTCCACACAAATATGCCCTGAACGTGTACCCGCCCATAACCTCCTTGTCTCACTGGAACGCACCAATGCAGAACTCCACACAAATTTGCCCTGAACCTGTACCCCTCCAAAACCTCCCAGTCTCACTGGAACGTACCAATGCAGAACTCCACACAAAGATGCCCTGAACCTGTACCCCTCCATAACCTCCCTGTCTCACTGGAAAGTACCAATGCAGAACTCTACACAAATATGTCCTGAACCTGTACCTCTCCATAACCTCTCTGTCTCAATGGAAAGTACCAATGCAGAACTCAACACAAATATGCCCTGAACCTGTACCTCTCCATAACCTCCCTGTCTCACTGGAACGTACCAATGCAGAATTCCACACAAATATGCCCTGAACGTGTAACCGCCCATAACCTCCTTGTCTCACTGGAATGCACCAATGCAGAACTCCACACAAAGATGCCCTGAACCTGTACCCGTCCATAACCTCCCTGTCTCACTGGAACGTCCCACTGCAGAACTCCACACAAATATGCCCTGAACCTGTACCCCTCCATAACCTCCCTGTCTCACTGGAACGCACCAATGCTGAACTCCACTCAAAAATGCCCTGATCCTGTACCGTGCATAAACTCCCTGTCTCACTGGAACGTACCATTGCTGAACACCACACAAATGTGCCCTGAACCTGTACCCCTCCATAACCTCCCAGTCTCACTGGAACATACCAACGCAGAACTCCATACAAATATACCCTGAACCTGTACCCTCCATAACATCCCTGTCTCACTGGAACGTACCAATGCAGAACTCCACACAAATATGCCCTGAACCAGTACCCTCCATAACTTCTCTGTCTGACTGGAACGTACCAATGCAGAACTCCACACAAATATGCCCTGAACCTGTACCCCTCCATAACCTCCCTGTCTCACTGGAACGCACCAATGCTGAACTCCACTCAAATATGCCCTGAACCTGTACCCGCCCATAACCTCCTTGTCTCACTGGAACACACCAATGCAGAACTCCACACAAATATGCTCTGAACCTGTACCCCTCCATAACCTCTCTGTCTCACTGGAACGTACCAATGCAGTACTCCACAGAAATATGCCCTGAACCTGTACCCCTCCATAACCTCCCTGTCTCACTGGAACGCACCAATGCCGAACTCCAATCAAATATGCCCTGATCCTGTACCGTGCATAACCTCCCTGTCTGACTGGAACGTACCATTGCAGAACACCACACAAATGTGCCCTGAACCTGTACCCCTCCATAACCTCCCAGTCTCAATGGAACATACCAACGCAGAACTCCACACAAATATACCCTGAACCTGTACCCCCCATAACATCCCTGTCTCACTGGAACGTACCAATGCAGAACTCCACACAAATATGCCCTGAACCAGTACCCTCGATAACTTCCCTGTCTCACTGGAACGTACCAATGCAGAACTCCACACAAATATGCCCTGAACCTCTACCCCTCCATAACCTCCCTGTCTCACTGGAACGCACCAATGCTGAACTCCACTCAAAAATGCCCTGATCCTGTACCGTGCATAAACTCCCTGTCTCACTGGAACGTACCATTGCAGAACACCACACAAATATGCCTTGTTCCTGTAACCTGCATAACCTCCCTGTCTTACTGGAACGTACCAATGCAGAACTACACACAAATATGCCCTGAACCTGTACTTCTCCATAACCTCCCTGTCTCACTGGAACGTACCAATGCAGAACTCAACACAAATATGTTCTGAACCTGTACCCGTCCATAACCTCCCTGTCTCACTGGAACGTACCAATGCAGAATTCCACACAAATATGCCCTGAACGTGTACCCGCCCATAACCTCCTTGTCTCACTGGAACGCACCAATGCAGAACTCCACACAAATTTGCCCTGAACCTGTACCCCTCCAAAACCTCCCAGTCTCACTGGAACGTACCAATGCAGAACTCCACACAAAGATGCCCTGAACCTGTACCCCTCCATAACCTCCCTGTCTCACTGGAAAGTACCAATGCAGAACTCTACACAAATATGTCCTGAACCTGTACCTCTCCATAACCTCTCTGTCTCAATGGAAAGTACCAATGCAGAACTCAACACAAATATGCCCTGAACCTGTACCTCTCCATAACCTCCCTGTCTCACTGGAACGTACCAATGCAGAATTCCACACAAATATGCCCTGAACGTGTAACCGCCCATAACCTCCTTGTCTCACTGGAATGCACCAATGCAGAACTCCACACAAAGATGCCCTGAACCTGTACCCGTCCATAACCTCCCTGTCTCACTGGAACGTCCCACTGCAGAACTCCACACAAATATGCCCTGAACCTGTACCCCTCCATAACCTCCCTGTCTCACTGGAACGCACCAATGCTGAACTCCACTCAAAAATGCCCTGATCCTGTACCGTGCATAAACTCCCTGTCTCACTGGAACGTACCATTGCTGAACACCACACAAATGTGCCCTGAACCTGTACCCCTCCATAACCTCCCAGTCTCACTGGAACATACCAACGCAGAACTCCATACAAATATACCCTGAACCTGTACCCTCCATAACATCCCTGTCTCACTGGAACGTACCAATGCAGAACTCCACACAAATATGCCCTGAACCAGTACCCTCCATAACTTCTCTGTCTGACTGGAACGTACCAATGCAGAACTCCACACAAATATGCCCTGAACCTGTACCCCTCCATAACCTCCCTGTCTCACTGGAACGCACCAATGCTGAACTCCACTCAAATATGCCCTGAACCTGTACCCGCCCATAACCTCCTTGTCTCACTGGAACACACCAATGCAGAACTCCACACAAATATGCTCTGAACCTGTACCCCTCCATAACCTCTCTGTCTCACTGGAACGTACCAATGCAGTACTCCACAGAAATATGCCCTGAACCTGTACCCCTCCATAACCTCCCTGTCTCACTGGAACGCACCAATGCCGAACTCCAATCAAATATGCCCTGATCCTGTACCGTGCATAACCTCCCTGTCTGACTGGAACGTACCATTGCAGAACACCACACAAATGTGCCCTGAACCTGTACCCCTCCATAACCTCCCAGTCTCAATGGAACATACCAACGCAGAACTCCACACAAATATACCCTGAACCTGTACCCCCCATAACATCCCTGTCTCACTGGAACGTACCAATGCAGAACTCCACACAAATATGCCCTGAACCAGTACCCTCGATAACTTCCCTGTCTCACTGGAACGTACCAATGCAGAACTCCACACAAATATGCCCTGAACCTGTACCCGTCCATAACCTCCCTGTCTCACTGGAACGTCGGACTGCAGAACTCCACACAAATGTGCCATGAACCTGTACCCTCCATAATCTCCCTCTCTCACTGGAAAGTACCAATGCTGAACTCCACACAAATATGCCCTGAACCTGTACACCCCATAACCTCCCTGTCTCACTGGAACGTACCAATGCAGAACTCCACACAAATATGTCCTGAACCTGTACCTCTCCATAACCTCCCTGTCTCACTGGAACGTACCACTGCAGAATTCCACACAAATATGCCCTGAACCTGTACCGTGCATAAACTCCCTGTCTCACTGGAACGTACCATTGCAGAAAACCACACAAATATGCCCTGAACCTGTACCCCTGCATAACCTCTCTGTCTCACTGGAACGTACCAATGCAGAACTCCACACAAATATGCCTTGAGCCTGTAACCTGCATAACCTCCCTGTCTTACTGGAACGTACCAATGCAGAACTACACACAAATATGCCCTGAACCTGTACTTCTCCATAACCTCCCTGTCTCACTGGAACGTACCAATGCAGAACTCCACACAGATATGTCCTGAACCTGTACCCGTCCATAACCTCCCTGTCTCACTGGAACGTACCAATGCAAAATTCCACACAAATATGCCCTGAACGTGTACCCGCCCATAACCTCCTTGTCTCACTGGAACGCACCAATGCAGAACTCCACACAAATTTGCCCTGAACCTGTACCCCACCAAAACCTCCCAGTCTCACTGGAACGTACCAATGCAGAACTCCACACAAAGATGCCCTGAACCTGTACCCCTCCATAACCTCCCTGTCTCACTGGAAAGTACCAATGCAGAACTCTACACAAATATGCCCTGAACCTGTACCTCTCCATAACCTCTCTGTCTCAATGGAAAGTACCAATGCAGAACTCAACACAAATATGCCCTGAACCTGTACCTCTCCATAACCACCCTGTCTCACTGGAACGTACCACTGCAGAATTCCACACAAATATGCCCTGAACCGGTACCCTCCATAACCTCCCTGTCTCACTGGAACGTACCAATGCAGAACTCCACACAAATATGCCCTGAACCTGTACCCCTCCATATCTTCCCTGTCTCACTGGAACGTACCAATGCAGAATTCCACACAAATATGCCCTGAACGTGTAACCGCCCATAACCTCCTTTTCTCAATGGAACGCACCAATGCAGAACTCCACACAAATATGCCCTGAACCTGTACCCCTGCATAACCTCCCTCTGTCACTGGAAAGTACCAATGCAGAACTCCACAAAAATATGCCCGGAACCTGTACCCGTCCATAACCTCCCTGTCTCACTGGAACGTACCAGTGCATAACTCCACACAAACATGCCCTGAACCTGTACCCTGCATAACGTCCCTGTCTCACTGGAACGTACCAATGCAGAACTACACACAAATATGCCCTGAACCTGTACCTCTCCATAACCTCCCTGATCACCGGAACGTACCAATGCAGAACTCCACACAAATATGCCCTGAACCTATACCTCTCCATACCCTCCCTGTCTCACTGGAACGTACCAATGCAGAATTCCAAACAAATATGCCCTGACCCTGTACCCCTCCATAACCTCCCAGTCACACTGGAACGTACCAACGCAGAACTCCACACAAATATGCCCTGAACCTGTACCCTCGATAACCTCCCTGTCTCACTGGAACGTACCAATGCAGAATTCCACACAAATATGCCCTGAACCTGTACCCGCCCATAACCTCCTTGTCTCACTGGAACACACCAATGCAGAACTCCACACAAATATGCTCTGAACCTGTACCCCTCCATAACCTCCCTGTCTCACTGGAACGTACCAATGCAGAACTCCACACAAATATGCCCTGAACCTGTACCCCTCCATAACATCCCTGTCTCACTGGAACGCACCAATGCCGAACTCCAATCAAATATGCCGTAATCCTGTACCGTGCATAACCTCCCTGTCTGACTGGAACGTACCATTGCAGAACACCACACAAATGTGCCCTGAACCTGTCCCCCTCCATAAACTCCCAGTCTCACTGGAACATACCAACGCAGAACTCCACTCAAATATATCCTGAACCTGTACCCTCCATAACATCCCTGTCTCACTGGAACGTACCAATGCAGAACTCCCCACAAATGTGCCCTGAACCAGTACCCTCCAACCCTGTCTCACTGGAACGTACCAATACAGAATTCCACACAAACATGCCCTGAACATGTAACCGCCCATAACCTCCTTGTCTCACTGGAATGCACCAATGCAGAACTCCACACAAATATGCCCTGAACCTGTACCCGTCCATAACTTCCCTGTCTCACTGGAACGTCCCACTGCAGAACTCCACACAAATGTGCCATGAACCTGTACCCTCCATTACCTCCCTCTCTCACTGGAAAGTACCAATGCTGAACTCCACACAAATATGCCCTGAACCTCTACCCCTCCATAACCTCCGTGTCTCACTGGAACGCACCAATGCTGAACTCCACTCAAAAATGCCCTGATCCTGTACCGTGCATAAACTCCCTGTCTCACTGGAACGTACCATTGCAGAACACCACACAAATATGCCCTGAACCTGTACCCCTGCATAACCTCCCTGTCTCACTGGAACGTACCAATGCAGAACTCCACACAAATATGCCCTGAGCCAGTAACCTGCATAACCTCCCTGTCTTACTGGAACGTACCAATGCAGAACTACACACAAATATGCCCTGAACCTGTACTTCTCCATAACCTCCCTGTCTCACTGGAACGTACCAATGCAGAACTCCACACAAATATGTCCTGAACCTGTACCCGTCCATAACCTCCCTGTCTCACTGGAACGTACCAATGCAGAATTCCACACAAATATGCCCTGAACGTGTACCCCTCCATAACCTCCCAGTCTCACTGGAACATACCAACGCAGTACTCCACACAAATATACCCTGAACCTGTACCCTCCATAACATCCCTGTCTCACTGGAACGTACCAATGCAGAACTCCACACAAATATGCCCTGAACCAGTACCCTCCATAACTTCTCTGTCTCACTGGAACGTACCAATGCAGAACTCCACACAAATATGCCCTGAACCTGTACCCCTCCATAACCTCCCTGTCTCACTGGAACGCACCAATGCTGAACTCCACTCAAATATGCCCTGAACCAGTACCCGCCCATAACCTCCTTGTCTCACTGGAACACACCAATGCAGAACTCCACACAAATATGCTCTGAACCTGTACCCCTCCATAACCTCCCTGTCTCACTGGAACGTACCAATGCAGAACTCCACACAAATATGCCCTGAACCTGTACCCCT
Source organism: Hemitrygon akajei (assembly GCF_048418815.1). NCBI lineage: Eukaryota > Metazoa > Chordata > Chondrichthyes > Myliobatiformes > Dasyatidae > Hemitrygon > Hemitrygon akajei. The sequence continues at coordinate 815,981 of NW_027331970.1, forward strand.
CCATAACCTCCCTGTCTCACTGGAACGCACCAATGCCGAACTCCAATCAAATATGCCCTGATCCTGTACAGTGCATAATCTCCCTGTCTGACTGGAACGTACCATTGCAGAACACCACACAAATGTGCCCTGACCCTGTACCCCTCCATAACCTCCCAGTCTCACTGGAACATACCAACGCAGAACTCCACACAAATATACCCTGAACCTGTACCCCCCATAACATCCCTGTCTCACTGGAACGTACCAATGCAGAACTCCACACAAATATGCCCTGAACCAGTACCCTCGATAACTTCCCTGTCTCACTGGAACGTACCAATGCAGAACTCCACACAAATATGCCCTGAACCGGTACCCGTCCATAACCTCCCTGTCTCACTGGAACGTCGGACTGCAGAACTCCACACAAATGTGCCATGAACCTGTACCCTCCATAATCACCCTCTCTCACTGGAAAGTACAAATGCTGAACTCCACACAAATATGCCCTGAACCTGTACCCCCCATAACCTCCCTGTCTCACTGGAACGTACCAATGCAGAACTCCACACAAATATGTCCTGAACCTGTACCTCTCCATAACCTCCCTGTCTCACTGGAACGTAACACTGCAGAATTCCACACAAATATGCCCTGAACCTGTACCCTCCATAACCTCCCTGTCTCACTGGAACGTCGGACTGCAGAACTCCACACAAATGTGCCATGAACCTGTACCCTCCATAATCTCCCTCTCTCACTGGAAAGTACCAATGCAGAACTCCACACAAATATGCCCTGAACCTGTACCCCTCCATAACCTCCCTGTCTCACTGGAACGCACCAATGCTGAACTCCACTCAAATATGCCCTGATCCTGTACCGTGCATAACCTCCCTGTCTCACTGGAACGTACCAATGCAGAACTCCACAAAATATGCCCTGAACCAGTACCCTCCATAACTTCCCTGTCTCACTGGAACGTACCAATACAGAATTCCACACAAACATGCCCTGAACATGTAACCGCCCATAACCTCCTTGTCTCACTGGAATGCACCAATGCAGAACTCCACACAAATATGCCCTGAACCTGTACCCGTCCATAACCTCCCTGTCTCACTGGAACGTCCCACTGCAGAACTCCACACAAATGTGCCATGAACCTGTACCCTCCATAACCTCCCTCTCTCACTGGAAAGTACCAATGCTGAACTCCACACAAATATGCCCTGAACCTCTACCCCTCCATAACCTCCCTGTCTCACTGGAACGCACCAATGCTGAACTCCACTCAAAAATGCCCTGATCCTGTACCGTGCATAAACTCCCTGTCTCACTGGAACGTACCATTGCAGAACACCACACAAATATGCCCTGAACCTGTACCCCTGCATAACCTCCCTGTCTCACTGGAACGTACCAATGCAGAACTCCACACAAATATGCCCTGAGCCTGTAACCTGCATAACCTCCCTGTCTTACTGGAACGTACCAATGCAGAACTACACACAAATATGCCCTGAACCTGTACTTCTCCATAACCTCCCTGTCTCACTGGAACGTACCAATGCAGAACTCCACACAAATATGTCCTGAACCTGTACCCGTCCATAACCTCCCTGTCTCACTGGAACGTACCAATGCAGAATTCCACACAAATATGCCCTGAACGTGTACCCCTCCATAACCTCCCAGTCTCACTGGAACATACCAACGCAGAACTCCACACAAATATACCCTGAACCTGTACCCTCCATAACATCCCTGTCTCACTGGAACGTACCAATGCAGAACTCCACACAAATATGCCCTGAACCAGTACCCTCCATAACTTCTCTGTCTCACTGGAACGTACCAATGCAGAACTCCACACAAATATGCCCTGAACCTGTACCCCTCCATAACCTCCCTGTCTCACTGGAACGCACCAATGCTGAACTCCACTCAAATATGCCCTGAACCAGTACCCGCCCATAACCTCCTTGTCTCACTGGAACACACCAATGCAGAACTCCACACAAATATGCTCTGAACCTGTACCCCTCCATAACCTCCCTGTCTCACTGGAACGTACCAATGCAGAACTCCACACAAATATGCCCTGAACCTGTACCCCTCCATAACCTCCCTGTCTCACTGGAACGCACCAATGCCGAACTCCAATCAAATATGCCCTGATCCTGTACAGTGCATAATCTCCCTGTCTGACTGGAACGTACCATTGCAGAACACCACACAAATGTGCCCTGAACCTGTACCCCTCCATAACCTCCCAGTCTCACTGGAACATACCAACGCAGAACTCCACACAAATATACCCTGAACCTGTACCCCCATAACATCCCTGTCTCACTGGAACGTACCAATGCAGAACTCCACACAAATATGCCCTGAACCAGTACCCTCGATAACTTCCCTGTCTCACTGGAACGTACCAATGCAGAACTCCACACAAATATGCCCTGAACCGGTACCCGTCCATAACCTCCCTGTCTCACTGGAACGTCGGACTGCAGAACTCCACACAAATGTGCCATGAACCTGTACCCTCCATAATCACCCTCTCTCACTGGAAAGTACCAATGCTGAACTCCACACAAATATGCCCTGAACCTGTACCCCCCATAACCTCCCTGTCTCACTGGAACGTACCAATGCAGAACTCCACACAAATATGTCCTGAACCTGTACCTCTCCATAACCTCCCTGTCTCACTGGAACGTACAACTGCAGAATTCCACACAAATATGCCCTGAACCTGTACCCTCCATAACCTCCCTGTCTCACTGGAACGTACCAATGCAGAACTCCACACAAATATGCCCTGAACCAGTACCCTCCATAACTTCCCTGTCTCACTGGAACGTACCAATGCAGAACTCCACACAAATATCCCCTGAACCTCTACCCTCCATAACCTCCCTGTCTCACTGGAACGTACCAATGCCGAACTCCACACAAATATGCCCTGAACCTGTACCCGTCCATAAACTCCCTGTCTCACTGGAACGTCCCACTGCAGAACTCCACACAAATGTGCCATAAACCTGTAACCTCCATAACCTCCCTGTCTCACTGCAACGTACCACTGCCGAACTCCACACAAACATGCCCTGAACCTGTACCCGTCCATAACCTCCCTGTCTCACTGGAACGTACCACTGCCGAACTCCACACAAACATGCCCTGAACCTGTACCCTGCATAACGTCCCTGTCTCACTGGAACGTACCAATGCAGAACTACACACAAATATGCCCTGAACCTGTACCTCTCAATAACCTCCCTGCTCACCGGAACGTACCAATGCAGAACTCCACAAAAATATGCCCTGAACCTATACCTCTCCATAACCTCCCTGTCTCACTGGAACGTACCAATGCAGAATTCCAATCAAATATGCCCTGACCCTGTACCCCTCCATAACCTCCCAGTCACACTGGAACGTACCAACGCAGAACGCCACACAAATATACCCTGAACCTATAACCCTCCATAACATCCCTGTCTCACTGGAACGCACCAATGCCGAACTCCAATCAAATATGCCGTAATCCTGTACCGTGCATAACCTCCCTGTCTGACTGGAACGTACCATTGCAGAACACCACACAAATGTGCCCTGAACCTGTCCCCCTCCATAACCTCCCAGTCTCACTGGAACATACCAACGCAGAACTCCACTCAAATATATCCTGAACCTGTACCCTCCATAACATCCCTGTCTCACTGGAACGTACCAATGCAGAACTCCCCACAAATGTGCCCTGAACCAGTACCCTCCAACCCTGTCTCACTGGAACGTACCAATACAGAATTCCACACAAACATGCCCTGAACATGTAACCGCCCATAACCTCCTTGTCTCACTGGAATGCACCAATGCAGAACTCCACACAAATATGCCCTGAACCTGTACCCGTCCATAACCTCCCTGTCTCACTGGAACGTCCCACTGCAGAACTCCACACAAATGTGCCATGAACCTGTACCCTCCATTACCTCCCTCTCTCACTGGAAAGTACCAATGCTGAACTCCACACAAATATGCCCTGAACCTCTACCCTTCCATAACCTCCCTGTCTCACTGGAACGCACCAATGCTGAACTCCACTCAAAAATGCCCTGATCCTGTACCGTGCATAAACTCCCTGTCTCACTGGAACGTACCATTGCAGAACACCACACAAATATGCCCTGAACCTGTACCCCTGCATAACCTCCCTGTCTCACTGGAACGTACCAATGCAGAACTCCACACAAATATGCCCTGAGCCTGTAACCTGCATAACCTCCCTGTCTTACTGGAACGTACCAATGCAGAACTACACACAAATATGCCCTGAACCTGTACTTCTCCATAACCTCCCTGTCTCACTGGAACGTACCAATGCAGAACTCCACACAAATATGTCCTGAACGTGTACCCGTCCATAACCTCCCTGTCTCACTGGAACGTACCAATGCAGAATTCCACACAAATATGCCCTGAACGTGTACCCCTCCATAACCTCCCAGTCTCACTGGAACATACCAACGCAGTACTCCACACAAATATACCCTGAACCTGTACCCTCCATAACATCCCTGTCTCACTGGAACGTACCAATGCAGAACTCCACACAAATATGCCCTGAACCAGTACCCTCCATAACTTCTCTGTCTCACTGGAACGTACCAATGCAGAACTCCACACAAATATGCCCTGAACCTGTACCCCTCCATAACCTCCCTGTCTCACTGGAACGCACCAATGCTGAACTCCACTCAAATATGCCCTGAACCAGTACCCGCCCATAACCTCCTTGTCTCACTGGAACACACCAATGCAGAACTCCACACAAATATGCTCTGAACCTGTACCCCTCCATAACCTCCCTGTCTCACTGGAACGTACCAATGCAGAACTCCACACAAATATGCCCTGAACCTGTACCCCTCCATAACCTCCCTGTCTCACTGGAACGCACCAATGCCGAACTCCAATCAAATATGCCCTGATCCTGTACAGTGCATAATCTCCCTGTCTGACTGGAACGTACCATTGCAGAACACCACACAAATGTGCCCTGACCCTGTACCCCTCCATAACCTCCCAGTCTCACTGGAACATACCAACGCAGAACTCCACACAAATATACCCTGAACCTGTACCCCCCATAACATCCCTGTCTCACTGGAACGTACCAATGCAGAACTCCACACAAATATGCCCTGAACCAGTACCCTCGATAACTTCCCTGTCTCACTGGAACGTACCAATGCAGAACTCCACACAAATATGCCCTGAACCGGTACCCGTCCATAACCTCCCTGTCTCACTGGAACGTCGGACTGCAGAACTCCACACAAATGTGCCATGAACCTGTACCCTCCATAATCACCCTCTCTCACTGGAAAGTACCAATGCTGAACTCCACACAAATATGCCCTGAACCTGTACCCCCCATAACCTCCCTGTCTCACTGGAACGTACCAATGCAGAACTCCACACAAATATGTCCTGAACCTGTACCTCTCCATAACCTCCCTGTCTCACTGGAACGTACCACTGCAGAATTCCACACAAATATGCCCTGAACCTGTACCCTCCATAACCTCCCTGTCTCACTGGAACGTCGGACTGCAGAACTCCACACAAATGTGCCATGAACCTGTACCCTCCATAATCTCCCTCTCTCACTGGAAAGTACCAATGCAGAACTCCACACAAATATGCCCTGAACCTGTACCCCTCCATAACCTCCCTGTCTCACTGGAACGCACCAATGCTGAACTCCACTCAAATATGCCCTGATCCTGTACCGTGCATAACCTCCCTGTCTCACTGGAACGTACCAATGCAGAACTCCACAAAATATGCCCTGAACCAGTACCCTCCATAACTTCCCTGTCTCACTGGAACGTACCAATACAGAATTCCACACAAACATGCCCTGAACATGTAACCGCCCATAACCTCCTTGTCTCACTGGAATGCACCAATGCAGAACTCCACACAAATATGCCCTGAACCTGTACCCGTCCATAACCTCCCTGTCTCACTGGAACGTCCCACTGCAGAACTCCACACAAATGTGCCATGAACCTGTACCCTCCATAACCTCCCTCTCTCACTGGAAAGTACCAATGCTGAACTCCACACAAATATGCCCTGAACCTCTACCCCTCCATAACCTCCCTGTCTCACTGGAACGCACCAATGCTGAACTCCACTCAAAAATGCCCTGATCCTGTACCGTGCATAAACTCCCTGTCTCACTGGAACGTACCATTGCAGAACACCACACAAATATGCCCTGAACCTGTACCCCTGCATAACCTCCCTGTCTCACTGGAACGTACCAATGCAGAACTCCACACAAATATGCCCTGAGCCTGTAACCTGCATAACCTCCCTGTCTTACTGGAACGTACCAATGCAGAACTACACACAAATATGCCCTGAACCTGTACTTCTCCATAACCTCCCTGTCTCACTGGAACGTACCAATGCAGAACTCCACACAAATATGTCCTGAACCTGTACCCGTCCATAACCTCCCTGTCTCACTGGAACGTACCAATGCAGAATTCCACACAAATATGCCCTGAACGTGTACCCCTCCATAACCTCCCAGTCTCACTGGAACATACCAACGCAGAACTCCACACAAATATACCCTGAACCTGTACCCTCCATAACATCCCTGTCTCACTGGAACGTACCAATGCAGAACTCCACACAAATATGCCCTGAACCAGTACCCTCCATAACTTCTCTGTCTCACTGGAACGTACCAATGCAGAACTCCACACAAATATGCCCTGAACCTGTACCCCTCCATAACCTCCCTGTCTCACTGGAACGCACCAATGCTGAACTCCACTCAAATATGCCCTGAACCAGTACCCGCCCATAACCTCCTTGTCTCACTGGAACACACCAATGCAGAACTCCACACAAATATGCTCTGAACCTGTACCCCTCCATAACCTCCCTGTCTCACTGGAACGTACCAATGCAGAACTCCACACAAATATGCCCTGAACCTGTACCCCTCCATAACCTCCCTGTCTCACTGGAACGCACCAATGCCGAACTCCAATCAAATATGCCCTGATCCTGTACAGTGCATAATCTCCCTGTCTGACTGGAACGTACCATTGCAGAACACCACACAAATGTGCCCTGAACCTGTACCCCTCCATAACCTCCCAGTCTCACTGGAACATACCAACGCAGAACTCCACACAAATATACCCTGAACCTGTACCCCCATAACATCCCTGTCTCACTGGAACGTACCAATGCAGAACTCCACACAAATATGCCCTGAACCAGTACCCTCGATAACTTCCCTGTCTCACTGGAACGTACCAATGCAGAACTCCACACAAATATGCCCTGAACCGGTACCCGTCCATAACCTCCCTGTCTCACTGGAACGTCGGACTGCAGAACTCCACACAAATGTGCCATGAACCTGTACCCTCCATAATCACCCTCTCTCACTGGAAAGTACCAATGCTGAACTCCACACAAATATGCCCTGAACCTGTACCCCCCATAACCTCCCTGTCTCACTGGAACGTACCAATGCAGAACTCCACACAAATATGTCCTGAACCTGTACCTCTCCATAACCTCCCTGTCTCACTGGAACGTACAACTGCAGAATTCCACACAAATATGCCCTGAACCTGTACCCTCCATAACCTCCCTGTCTCACTGGAACGTACCAATGCAGAACTCCACACAAATATGCCCTGAACCAGTACCCTCCATAACTTCCCTGTCTCACTGGAACGTACCAATGCAGAACTCCACACAAATATCCCCTGAACCTCTACCCTCCATAACCTCCCTGTCTCACTGGAACGTACCAATGCCGAACTCCACACAAATATGCCCTGAACCTGTACCCGTCCATAAACTCCCTGTCTCACTGGAACGTCCCACTGCAGAACTCCACACAAATGTGCCATAAACCTGTAACCTCCATAACCTCCCTGTCTCACTGCAACGTACCACTGCCGAACTCCACACAAACATGCCCTGAACCTGTACCCGTCCATAACCTCCCTGTCTCACTGGAACGTACCACTGCCGAACTCCACACAAACATGCCCTGAACCTGTACCCTGCATAACGTCCCTGTCTCACTGGAACGTACCAATGCAGAACTACACACAAATATGCCCTGAACCTGTACCTCTCAATAACCTCCCTGCTCACCGGAACGTACCAATGCAGAACTCCACAAAAATATGCCCTGAACCTATACCTCTCCATAACCTCCCTGTCTCACTGGAACGTACCAATGCAGAATTCCAATCAAATATGCCCTGACCCTGTACCCCTCCATAACCTCCCAGTCACACTGGAACGTACCAACGCAGAACGCCACACAAATATACCCTGAACCTATAACCCTCCATAACATCCCTGTCTCACTGGAACGCACCAATGCCGAACTCCAATCAAATATGCCGTAATCCTGTACCGTGCATAACCTCCCTGTCTGACTGGAACGTACCATTGCAGAACACCACACAAATGTGCCCTGAACCTGTCCCCCTCCATAACCTCCCAGTCTCACTGGAACATACCAACGCAGAACTCCACTCAAATATATCCTGAACCTGTACCCTCCATAACATCCCTGTCTCACTGGAACGTACCAATGCAGAACTCCCCACAAATGTGCCCTGAACCAGTACCCTCCAACCCTGTCTCACTGGAACGTACCAATACAGAATTCCACACAAACATGCCCTGAACATGTAACCGCCCATAACCTCCTTGTCTCACTGGAATGCACCAATGCAGAACTCCACACAAATATGCCCTGAACCTGTACCCGTCCATAACCTCCCTGTCTCACTGGAACGTCCCACTGCAGAACTCCACACAAATGTGCCATGAACCTGTACCCTCCATTACCTCCCTCTCTCACTGGAAAGTACCAATGCTGAACTCCACACAAATATGCCCTGAACCTCTACCCCTCCATAACCTCCCTGTCTCACTGGAACGCACCAATGCTGAACTCCACTCAAAAATGCCCTGATCCTGTACCGTGCATAAACTCCCTGTCTCACTGGAACGTACCATTGCAGAACACCACACAAATATGCCCTGAACCTGTACCCCTGCATAACCTCCCTGTCTCACTGGAACGTACCAATGCAGAACTCCACACAAATATGCCCTGAGCCTGTAACCTGCATAACCTCCCTGTCTTACTGGAACGTACCAATGCAGAACTACACACAAATATGCCCTGAACCTGTACTTCTCCATAACCTCCCTGTCTCACTGGAACGTACCAATGCAGAACTCCACACAAATATGTCCTGAACCTGTACCCGTCCATAACCTCCCTGTCTCACTGGAACGTACCAATGCAGAATTCCACACAAATATGCCCTGAACGTGTACCCCTCCATAACCTCCCAGTCTCACTGGAACATACCAACGCAGTACTCCACACAAATATACCCTGAACCTGTACCCTCCATAACATCCCTGTCTCACTGGAACGTACCAATGCAGAACTCCACACAAATATGCCCTGAACCAGTACCCTCCATAACTTCTCTGTCTCACTGGAACGTACCAATGCAGAACTCCACACAAATATGCCCTGAACCTGTACCCCTCCATAACCTCCCTGTCTCACTGGAACGCACCAATGCTGAACTCCACTCAAATATGCCCTGAACCAGTACCCGCCCATAACCTCCTTGTCTCACTGGAACACACCAATGCAGAACTCCACACAAATATGCTCTGAACCTGTACCCCTCCATAACCTCCCTGTCTCACTGGAACGTACCAATGCAGAACTCCACACAAATATGCCCTGAACCTGTACCCCTCCATAACCTCCCTGTCTCACTGGAACGCACCAATGCCGAACTCCAATCAAATATGCCCTGATCCTGTACAGTGCATAATCTCCCTGTCTGACTGGAACGTACCATTGCAGAACACCACACAAATGTGCCCTGACCCTGTACCCCTCCATAACCTCCCAGTCTCACTGGAACATACCAACGCAGAACTCCACACAAATATACCCTGAACCTGTACCCCCCATAACATCCCTGTCTCACTGGAACGTACCAATGCAGAACTCCACACAAATATGCCCTGAACCAGTACCCTCGATAACTTCCCTGTCTCACTGGAACGTACCAATGCAGAACTCCACACAAATATGCCCTGAACCGGTACCCGTCCATAACCTCCCTGTCTCACTGGAACGTCGGACTGCAGAACTCCACACAAATGTGCCATGAACCTGTACCCTCCATAATCACCCTCTCTCACTGGAAAGTACCAATGCTGAACTCCACACAAATATGCCCTGAACCTGTACCCCCCATAACCTCCCTGTCTCACTGGAACGTACCAATGCAGAACTCCACACAAATATGTCCTGAACCTGTACCTCTCCATAACCTCCCTGTCTCACTGGAACGTACCACTGCAGAATTCCACACAAATATGCCCTGAACCTGTACCCTCCATAACCTCCCTGTCTCACTGGAACGTCGGACTGCAGAACTCCACACAAATGTGCCATGAACCTGTACCCTCCATAATCTCCCTCTCTCACTGGAAAGTACCAATGCAGAACTCCACACAAATATGCCCTGAACCTGTACCCCTCCATAACCTCCCTGTCTCACTGGAACGCACCAATGCTGAACTCCACTCAAATATGCCCTGATCCTGTACCGTGCATAACCTCCCTGTCTCACTGGAACGTACCAATGCAGAACTCCACAAAATATGCCCTGAACCAGTACCCTCCATAACTTCCCTGTCTCACTGGAACGTACCAATACAGAATTCCACACAAACATGCCCTGAACATGTAACCGCCCATAACCTCCTTGTCTCACTGGAATGCACCAATGCAGAACTCCACACAAATATGCCCTGAACCTGTACCCGTCCATAACCTCCCTGTCTCTCTGGAACGTCCCACTGCAGAACTCCACACAAATGTGCCATGAACCTGTACCCTCCATAACCTCCCTCTCTCACTGGAAAGTACCAATGCTGAACTCCACACAAATATGCCCTGAACCTCTACCCCTCCATAACCTCCCTGTCTCACTGGATCGCACCAATGCTGAACTCCACTCAAAAATGCCCTGATCCTGTACCGTGCATAAACTCCCTGTCTCACTGGAACGTACCATTGCAGAACACCACACAAATATGCCCTGAACCTGTACCCCTGCATAACCTCCCTGTCTCACTGGAACGTACCAATGCAGAACTCCACACAAATATGCCCTGAGCCTGTAACCTGCATAACCTCCCTGTCTTACTGGAACGTACCAATGCAGAACTACACACAAATATGCCCTGAACCTGTACTTCTCCATAACCTCCCTGTCTCACTGGAACGTACCAATGCAGAACTCCACACAAATATGTCCTGAACCTGTACCCGTCCATAACCTCCCTGTCTCACTGGAACGTACCAATGCAGAATTCCACACAAATATGCCCTGAACGTGTACCCCTCCATAACCTCCCAGTCTCACTGGAACATACCAACGCAGAACTCCACACAAATATACCCTGAACCTGTACCCTCCATAACATCCCTGTCTCACTGGAACGTACCAATGCAGAACTCCACACAAATATGCCCTGAACCAGTACCCTCCATAACTTCTCTGTCTCACTGGAACGTACCAATGCAGAACTCCACACAAATATGCCCTGAACCTGTACCCCTCCATAACCTCCCTGTCTCACTGGAACGCACCAATGCTGAACTCCACTCAAATATGCCCTGAACCAGTACCCGCCCATAACCTCCTTGTCTCACTGGAACACACCAATGCAGAACTCCACACAAATATGCTCTGAACCTGTACCCCTCCATAACCTCCCTGTCTCACTGGAACGTACCAATGCAGAACTCCACACAAATATGCCCTGAACCTGTACCCCTCCATAACCTCCCTGTCTCACTGGAACGCACCAATGCCGAACTCCAATCAAATATGCCCTGATCCTGTACAGTGCATAATCTCCCTGTCTGACTGGAACGTACCATTGCAGAACACCACACAAATGTGCCCTGAACCTGTACCCCTCCATAACCTCCCAGTCTCACTGGAACATACCAACGCAGAACTCCACACAAATATACCCTGAACCTGTACCCCCCATAACATCCCTGTCTCACTGGAACGTACCAATGCAGAACTCCACACAAATATGCCCTGAACCAGTACCCTCGATAACTTCCCTGTCTCACTGGAACGTACCAATGCAGAACTCCACACAAATATGCCCTGAACCGGTACCCGTCCATAACCTCCCTGTCTCACTGGAACGTCGGACTGCAGAACTCCACACAAATGTGCCATGAACCTGTACCCTCCATAATCACCCTCTCTCACTGGAAAGTACCAATGCTGAACTCCACACAAATATGCCCTGAAACTGTACCCCCCATAACCTCCCTGTCTCACTGGAACGTACCAATGCAGAACTCCACACAAATATGTCCTGAACCTGTACCTCTCCATAACCTCCCTGTCTCACTGGAACGTACAACTGCAGAATTCCACACAAATATGCCCTGAACCTGTACCCTCCATAACCTCCCTGTCTCACTGGAACGTACCAATGCAGAACTCCACACAAATATGCCCTGAACCAGTACCCTCCATAACTTCCCTGTCTCACTGGAACGTACCAATGCAGAACTCCACACAAATATCCCCTGAACCTCTACCCTCCATAACCTCCCTGTCTCACTGGAACGTACCAATGCCGAACTCCACACAAATATGCCCTGAACCTGTACCCGTCCATAAACTCCCTGTCTCACTGGAACGTCCCACTGCAGAACTCCACACAAATGTGCCATAAACCTGTAACCTCCATAACCTCCCTGTCTCACTGCAACTTACCACTGCCGAACTCCACACAAACATGCCCTGAACCTGTACCCGTCCATAACCTCCCTGTCTCACTGGAACGTACCACTGCCGAACTCCACACAAACATGCCCTGAACCTGTACCCTGCATAACGTCCCTGTCTCACTGGAACGTACCAATGCAGAACTACACACAAATATGCCCTGAACCTGTACCTCTCAATAACCTCCCTGCTCACCGGAACGTACCAATGCAGAACTCCACACAATTATGCCCTGAACCTATACCTCTCCATAACCTCCCTGTCTCACTGGAACGTACCAATGCAGAATTCCAATCAAATATGCCCTGACCCTGTACCCCTCCATAACCTCCCAGTCACACTGGAACGTACCAACGCAGAACGCCACACAAATATACCCTGAACCTATAACCCTCCATAACCTCCCTGTCTCCCTGGAACGTACCAATGCAGAACTCCAAACAAACATGCCCTGAACCTGTACCCTCCATAACCTCCCTGTCTCATTGGAACGTACCAATGCAGAATTCCACACAAATATGCCCTGAACCTGTACCCGCCCATAACCTCCTTGTCTCACTGGAACACACCAATGCAGAACTCCACACAAATATGCTCTGAACCTGTACCCCTCCATAACCTCCCTGTCTCACTGGAACGTACCAATGCAGAACTCCACACAAATATGCCCTGAACCTGTACCCCTCCATAACCTCCCTGTCTCACTGGAACGCACCAATGCCGAACTCCAATCAAATATGCCCTGATCCTGTACCGTGCATAACCTCCCTGTCTGACTGGAACGTACCATTGCAGAACACCACACAAATATGCCCTGAACCTCTACCCCTCCATAACCTCCCAGTCTCACTGGAACATACCAACGCAGAACTCCACACAAATATATCCTGAACCTGTACCCTCCATAACATCCCTGTCTCACTGGAACGTACCAATGCAGAACTCCCCACAAATGTGCCCTGAACCAGTACCCTCCATCCCTGTCTCACTGGAACGTACCAATGCAGAACTCCACACAAATATGACCTGAACCTGTACCCGTCCATAACCTCCCTGTCTCACTGGAACGTCGGACTGCAGAACTCCACACAAATGTGCCATGAACCTGTACCCCTCCATAACCTCCCTGTCTCACTGGAACGCACCAATGCTGAACTCCACTCAAATATGCCCTGATCCTGTACCGTGCATAACCTCCCTGTCTCACTGGAACGTACCAGTGCAGAACTCCACACAAATATGCCCTGAACCAGTACCCTCCATAACTTCCCTGTCTCACTGGAACGTACCAATGCAGAATTCCACACAAACATGCCCTGAACATGTAACCGCCCATAACCTCCTTGTCTCACTGGAATGCACCAATGCAGAACTCCACACAAATATGCCCTGAACCTGTACCCGTCCATAACCTCCCTGTCTCACTGGAACGTCCCACTGCAGAACTCCACACAAATGTGCCATGAACTTGTACCCTCCATAACCTCCCTCTCTCACTGGAAAGTACCAATGCTGAACTCCACACAAATATGCCCTGAACCTCTACCCCTCCATAACCTCCCTGTCTCACTGGAACGCACCAATGCTGAACTCCAGTCAAAAATGCCCTGATCCTGTACCGTGCATAAACTCCCTGTCTCACTGGAACGTACCATTGCAGAACACCACACAAATATGCCCTGAACCTGTACCCCTGCATAACCTCCCTTTCTCACTGGAACGTACCAATGCAGAACTCCACACAAATATGCCCTGAGCCTGTAACCTGCATAACCTCCCTGTCTTACTGGAACGTACCAATGCAGAACTACACACAAATATGCCCTGAACCTGTACTTCTCCATAACCTCCCTGTCTCACTGGAACGTACCAATGCAGAACTCCACACAAATATGTCCTGAACCTGTACCCGTCCATAACCTCCCTGTCTCACTGAAACGTACCAATGCAGAATTCCACACAAATATGCCCTGAACGTGTACCCCTCCATAACCTCCCAGTCTCACTGGAACATACCAACGCAGAACTCCACACAAATATACCCTGAACCTGTACCCTCCATAACATCCCTGTCTCACTGGAACGTACCAATGCAGAACTCCACACAAATATGCCCTGAACCAGTACCCTCCATAACTTCTCTGTCTCACTGGAACGTACCAATGCAGAACTCCACACAAATATGCCCTGAACCTGTACCCCTCCATAACCTCCCTATCTCTCTGGAACGCACCAATGCTGAACTCCACTCAAATATGCCCTGAACCTGTACCCGCCCATAACCTCCTTGTCTCACTGGAACACACCAATGCAGAACTCCACACAAATATGCTCTGAACCTGTACCCCTCCATAACCTCCCTGTCTCACTGGAACGTACCAATGCAGAACTCCACACAAATATGCCCTGAACCTGTACCCCTCCATAACCTCCCTGTCTCACTGGAACGCACCAATGCCGAACTCCAATCAAATATGCCCTGAACCTGTACCGTGCATAATCTCCCTGTCTGACTGGAACGTACCATTGCAGAACACCACACAAATGTGCCCTGAACCTGTACCCCTCCATAACCTCCCAGTCTCACTGGAACATACCAACGCAGAACTCCACACAAATATACCCTGAACCTGTACCCCCCATAACATCCCTGTCTCACTGGAACGTACCAATGCAGAACTCCACACAAATATGCCCTGAACCAGTACCCTCGATAACTTCCCTGTCTCACTGGAACGTACCAATGCAGAACTCCACACAAATATGCCCTGAACCGGTACCCGTCCATAACCTCCCTGTCTCACTGGAACGTCGGACTGCAGAACTCCACACAAATGTGCCATGAACCTGTACCCTCCATAATCACCCTCTCTCACTGGAAAGTACCAATGCTGAACTCCACACAAATATGCCCTGAACCTGTACCCCCCATAACCTCCCTGTCTCACTGGAACGTACCAATGCAGAACTCCACACAAATATGTCCTGAACCTGTACCTCTCCATAAACTCCCTGTCTCACTGGAACGTACCACTGCAGAATTCCACACAAATATGCCCTGAACCTGTACCCTCCATCTCACTGGAACGTACCAATGCAGAACCCCACACAAATATGCCCTGACCCTGTACCCCTCCATAACCTCCCAGTCACACTGGAACGTACCAACGCAGAACGCCACACAAATATACCCTGAACCTATAACCCTCCATAACCTCCCTGTCTCCCTGGAACGTACCAATGCAGAACTGCACACAAATATGCCCTGAACCAGTACCCTCCATAACTTCACTGTCTCACTGGAACGCACCAATGCCGAACTCCAATCAAATATGCCCTGATCCTGTACCGTGCATAACCTCCCTGTCTGACTGGAACGTACCATTGCAGAACACCACACAAATGTGCCCTGAACCTGTACCCCTCCATAACCTCCCAGTCTCACTGGAACATACCAACGCAGAACTCCACACAAATATATCCTGAACCTGTACCCTCCATAACCTCCCTGTCTTACTGGAACGTACCAATGCAGAACTACACACAAATATGCCCTGAACCTGTACTTCTCCATAACCTCCCTGTCTCACTGGAACGTACCAATGCAGAACTCCACACAAATATGTCCTGAACCTGTACCCGTCCATAACCTCCCTGTCTCACTGGAACGTACCAATGCAGAATTCCACACAAATATGCCCTGAACGTGTACCCCTCCATAACCTCCCAGTCTCACTGGAACATACCAACGCAGAACTCCACACAAATATACCCTGAACCTGTACCCTCCATAACATCCCTGTCTCACTGGAACGTACCAATGCAGAACTCCACACAAATATGCCCTGAACCAGTACCCTCCATAACTTCTCTGTCTCACTGGAACGTACCAATGCAGAACTCCACACAAATATGCCCTGAACCTGTACCCCTCCATAACCTCCCTGTCTCACTGGAACGCACCAATGCTGAACTCCACTCAAATATGCCCTGAACCTGTACCCGCCCATAACCTCCTTGTCTCACTGGAACACACCAATGCAGAACTCCACACAAATATGCTCTGAACCTGTACCCCTCCATAACCTCCCTGTCTCACTGGAACGTCCCAATGCAGAACTCCACACAAATATGCCCTGAACCTGTACCCCTCCATAACCTCCCTGTCTCACTGGAACGCACCAATGCCGATCTCCAATCAAATATGCCCTGATCCTGTACCGTGCATAATCTCCCTGTCTGACTGGAACGTACCATTGCAGAACACCACACAAATGTGCCCTGAACCTGTACCCCTCCATAACCTCCCAGTCTCACTGGAACATACCAACGCAGAACTCCACACAAATATGCCCTGAACCTGTACCCGTCCATAACCTCCCTGTCTCACTGGAACGTCCCACTGCAGAACTCCACACAAATGTGCCATGAACTTGTACCCTCCATAACCTCCCTCTCTCACTGGAAAGTACCAATGCTGAACTCCACACAAATATGCCCTGAACCTCTACCCCTCCATAACCTCCCTGTCTCACTGGAACGCACCAATGCTGAACTCCAGTCAAAAATGCCCTGATCCTGTACCGTGCATAAACTCCCTGTCTCACTGGAACGTACCATTGCAGAACACCACACACATATGCCCTGAACCTGTACCCCTGCATAACCTCCCTTTCTCACTGGAACGTACCAATGCAGAACTCCACACAAATATGCCCTGAGCCTGTAACCTGCATAACCTCCCTGTCTTACTGGAACGTACCAATGCAGAACTACACACAAATATGCCCTGAACCTGTACTTCTCCATAACCTCCCTGTCTCACTGGAACGTACCAATGCAGAACTCCACACAAATATGTCCTGAACCTGTACCCGTCCATAACCTCCCAGTCTCACTGAAACGTACCAATGCAGAATTCCACACAAATATGCCCTGAACGTGTACCCCTCCATAACCTCCCAGTCTCACTGGAACATACCAACGCAGAACTCCACACAAATATACCCTGAACCTGTACCCTCCATAACATCCCTGTCTCACTGGAACGTACCAATGCAGAACTCCACACAAATATGCCCTGAACCAGTACCCTCCATAACTTCTCTGTCTCACTGGAACGTACCAATGCAGAACTCCACACAAATATGCCCTGAACCTGTACCCCTCCATAACCTCCCTATCTCTCTGGAACGCACCAATGCTGAACTCCACTCAAATATGCCCTGAACCTGTACCCGCCCATAACCTCCTTGTCTCACTGGAACACACCAATGCAGAACTCCACACAAATATGCTCTGAACCTGTACCCCTCCATAACCTCCCTGTCTCACTGGAACGTACCAATGCAGAACTCCACACAAATATGCCCTGAACCTGTACCCCTCCATAACCTCCCTGTCTCACTGGAACGCACCAATGCCGAACTCCAATCAAATATGCCCTGAACCTGTACCGTGCATAATCTCCCTGTCTGACTGGAACGTACCATTGCAGAACACCACACAAATGTGCCCTGAACCTGTACCCCTCCATAACCTCCCAGTCTCACTGGAACATACCAACGCAGAACTCCACACAAATATACCCTGAACCTGTACCCCCCATAACATCCCTGTCTCACTGGAACGTACCAATGCAGAACTCCACACAAATATGCCCTGAACCAGTACCCTCGATAACTTCCCTGTCTCACTGGAACGTACCAATGCAGAACTCCACACAAATATGCCCTGAACCGGTACCCGTCCATAACCTCCCTGTCTCACTGGAACGTCGGACTGCAGAACTCCACACAAATGTGCCATGAACCTGTACCCTCCATAATCACCCTCTCTCACTGGAAAGTACCAATGCTGAACTCCACACAAATATGCCCTGAACCTGTACCCCCCATAACCTCCCTGTCTCACTGGAACGTACCAATGCAGAACTCCACACAAATATGTCCTGAACCTGTACCTCTCCATAAACTCCCTGTCTCACTGGAACGTACCACTGCAGAATTCCACACAAATATGCCCTGAACCTGTACCCTCCATCTCACTGGAACGTACCAATGCAGAACCCCACACAAATATGCCCTGAACCAGTACCCTCCATAACTTCCCTGTCTCACTGGAACGTACCAATGCAGAATTCCACACAAATATGCCCTGAACGTGTAACCGCCCATAACCTCCTTGTCTCACTGGAATGCACCAATGCAGAACTCCACACAAATATGCCCTGAACCTGTACCCGTCCATAACCTCCCTGTCTCACTGGAACGTCCCACTGCAGAACTCCACACAAATGTGCCATGAACCTGTACCCTCCATAAGCTCCCTCTCTCACTGGAAAGTACCAATACTGAACTCCACACAAATATGCCCTGAACCTATACCTCTCCATAACCTCCCTGTCTCACTGGAACGTACCAATGCAGAATTCCAATCAAATATGCCCTGACCCTGTACCCCTCCATAACCTCCCAGTCACACTGGAACGTACCAACGCAGAACGCCACACAAATATACCCTGAACCTATAACCCTCCATAACCTCCCTGTCTCCCTGGAACGTACCAATGCAGAACTGCACACAAATATGCCCTGAACCAGTACCCTCCATAACTTCACTGTCTCACTGGAACGCACCAATGCCGAACTCCAATCAAATATGCCCTGATCCTGTACCGTGCATAACCTCCCTGTCTGACTGGAACGTACCATTGCAGAACACCACACAAATGTGCCCTGAACCTGTACCCCTCCATAACCTCCCAGTCTCACTGGAACATACCAACGCAGAACTCCACACAAATATATCCTGAACCTGTACCCTCCATAACCTCCCTGTCTTACTGGAACGTACCAATGCAGAACTACACACAAATATGCCCTGAACCTGTACTTCTCCATAACCTCCCTGTCTCACTGGAACGTACCAATGCAGAACTCCACACAAATATGTCCTGAACCTGTACCCGTCCATAACCTCCCTGTCTCACTGGAACGTACCAATGCAGAATTCCACACAAATATGCCCTGAACGTGTACCCCTCCATAACCTCCCAGTCTCACTGGAACATACCAACGCAGAACTCCACACAAATATACCCTGAACCTGTACCCTCCATAACATCCCTGTCTCACTGGAACGTACCAATGCAGAACTCCACACAAATATGCCCTGAACCAGTACCCTCCATAACTTCTCTGTCTCACTGGAACGTACCAATGCAGAACTCCACACAAATATGCCCTGAACCTGTACCCCTCCATAACCTCCCTGTCTCACTGGAACGCACCAATGCTGAACTCCACTCAAATATGCCCTGAACCTGTACCCGCCCATAACCTCCTTGTCTCACTGGAACACACCAATACAGAACTCCACACAAATATGCTCTGAACCTGTACCCCTCCATAACCTCCCTGTCTCACTGGAACGTCCCAATGCAGAACTCCACACAAATATGCCCTGAACCTGTACCCCTCCATAACCTCCCTGTCTCACTGGAACGCACCAATGCCGATCTCCAATCAAATATGCCCTGATCCTGTACCGTGCATAATCTCCCTGTCTGACTGGAACGTACCATTGCAGAACACCACACAAATGTGCCCTGAACCTGTACCCCTCCATAACCTCCCAGTCTCACTGGAACATACCAACGCAGAACTCCACACAAATATACCCTGAACCTGTACCCCCCATAACATCCCTGTCTCACTGGAACGTACCAATGCAGAACTCCACACAAATATGCCCTGAACCAGTACCCTCGATAACTTCCCTGTCTCACTGGAACGTACCAATGCAGAACTCCACACAAATATGCCCTGAACCGGTACCCGTCCATAACCTCCCTGTCTCACTGGAACGTCGGACTGCAGAACTCCACACAAATGTGCCATGAACCTGTACCCTCCATAATCACCCTCTCTCACTGGAAAGTACCAATGCTGAACTCCACACAAATATGCCCTGAACCTGTACCCCCCATAACCTCCCTGTCTCACTGGAACGTACCAATGCAGAACTCCACACAAATATGTCCTGAACCTGTACCTCTCCATAACCACCCTGTCTCACTGGAACGTACCACTGCAGAATTCCACACAAATATGCCCTGAACCTGTACCCTCCATCTCACTGGAACGTACCAATGCAGAACTCCACACAAATATGCCCTGAACCAGTACCCTCCATAACTTCCCTGTCTCACTGGAACGTACCAATGCAGAATTCCACACAAATATGCCCTGAACGTGTAACCGCCCATAACCTCCTTGTCTCACTGGAATGCACCAATGCAGAACTCCACACAAATATGCCCTGAACCTGTACCCGTCCATAACCTCCCTGTCTCACTGGAACGTCCCACTGCAGAACTCCACACAAATGTGCCATGAACCTGTACCCTCCATAAGCTCCCTCTCTCACTGGAAAGTACCAATGCTGAACTCCACACAAATATGCCCTGAACCTGTACCCCTCCATAACCTCCCTGTCTCACTGAAACGCACCAATGCTGAACTCCACTCAAAAATGCCCTGATCCTGTACCGTGCATAAACTCCCTGTCTCACTGCAACGTACCATTGCAGAAAACCACACAAATATGCCCTGAACCTGTACCCCTGCATAACCTCTCTGTCTCACTGGAACGTACCAATGCAGAACTCCACACAAATATGCCTTGAGCCTGTAACCTGCATAACCTCCCTGTCTTACTGGAACGTACCAATGCAGAACTACACACAAATATGCCCTGAACCTGTACTTCTCCATAACCTCCCTGTCTCACTGGAACGTACCAATGCAGAACTCCACACAGATATGTCCTGAACCTGTACCCCTCCATAACCTCCCTGTCTCACTGGAAAGTACCAATGCAGAACTCTACACAAATATGCCCTGAACCTGTACCTCTCCATAACCTCTCTGTCTCAATGGAAAGTACCAATGCAGAATTCCACACAAATATGCCCTGAACGTGTAACTGCCCATACCCTCCTTTTCTCAATGGAACGCACCAATGCAGAACTCCACACAAATATGCCCTGAACCTGTACCCCTGCATAACCTCCCTCTCTCACTGGAAAGTACCAATGCAGAACTCCACAAAAATATGCCCGGAACCTGTACCCGTCCATAACCTCCCTGTCTCACTGGAACGTACCAGTGCATAACTCCACACAAACATGCCCTGAACCTGTACCCTGCATAACGTCCCTGTCTCACTGGAACGTACCAATGCAGAACTACACACAAATATGCCCTGAACCTGTACCTCTCCATAACCTCCCTGATCACTGGAAAGTACCAATGCTGAACTCCACACAAATATGCCCTGAACCTGTACCCCCCATAACCTCCCTGTCTCACTGGAACGTACCAATGCAGAACTCCACACAAATATGTCCTGAACCTGTACCTCTCCATAAACTCCCTGTCTCACTGGAACGTACCACTGCAGAATTCCACACAAATATGCCCTGAACCTGTACCCTCCATCTCACTGGAACGTACCAATGCAGAACTCCACACAAATATGCCCTGAACCAGTACCCTCCATAACTTCCCTGTCTCACTGGAACGTACCAATGCAGAATTCCACGCAAATATGCCCTGAACGTGTAACCGCCCATAACCTCCTTGTCTCACTGGAATGCACCAATGCAGAACTCCACACAAATATGCCCTGAACCTGTACCCGTCCATAACCTCCCTGTCTCACTGGAACGTCCCACTGCAGAACTCCACACAAATGTGCCATGAACCTGTACCCTCCATAAGCTCCCTCTCTCACTGGAAAGTACCAATACTGAACTCCACACAAATATGCCCTGAACCTATACCTCTCCATAACCTCCCTGTCTCACTGGAACGTACCAATGCAGAATTCCAATCAAATATGCCCTGACCCTGTACCCCTCCATAACCTCCCAGTCACACTGGAACGTACCAACGCAGAACGCCACACAAATATACCCTGAACCTATAACCCTCCATAACCTCCCTGTCTCCCTGGAACGTACCAATGCAGAACTGCACACAAATATGCCCTGAACCAGTACCCTCCATAACTTCACTGTCTCACTGGAACGCACCAATGCCGAACTCCAATCAAATATGCCCTGATCCTGTACCGTGCATAACCTCCCTGTCTGACTGGAACGTACCATTGCAGAACACCACACAAATGTGCCCTGAACCTGTACCCCTCCATAACCTCCCAGTCTCACTGGAACATACCAACGCAGAACTCCACACAAATATATCCTGAACCTGTACCCTCCATAACCTCCCTGTCTTACTGGAACGTACCAATGCAGAACTACACACAAATATGCCCTGAACCTGTACTTCTCCATAACCTCCCTGTCTCACTGGAACGTACCAATGCAGAACTCCACACAAATATGTCCTGAACCTGTACCCGTCCATAACCTCCCTGTCTCACTGGAACGTACCAATGCAGAATTCCACACAAATATGCCCTGAACGTGTACCCCTCCATAACCTCCCAGTCTCACTGGAACATACCAACGCAGAACTCCACACAAATATACCCTGAACCTGTACCCTCCATAACATCCCTGTCTCACTGGAACGTACCAATGCAGAACTCCACACAAATATGCCCTGAACCAGTACCCTCCATAACTTCTCTGTCTCACTGGAACGTACCAATGCAGAACTCCACACAAATATGCCCTGAACCTGTACCCCTCCATAACCTCCCTGTCTCACTGGAACGCACCAATGCTGAACTCCACTCAAATATGCCCTGAACCTGTACCCGCCCATAACCTCCTTGTCTCACTGGAACACACCAATGCAGAACTCCACACAAATATGCTCTGAACCTGTACCCCTCCATAACCTCCCTGTCTCACTGGAACGTCCCAATGCAGAACTCCACACAAATATGCCCTGAACCTGTACCCCTCCATAACCTCCCTGTCTCACTGGAACGCACCAATGCCGATCTCCAATCAAATATGCCCTGATCCTGTACCGTGCATAATCTCCCTGTCTGACTGGAACGTACCATTGCAGAACACCACACAAATGTGCCCTGAACCTGTACCCCTCCATAACCTCCCAGTCTCACTGGAACATACCAACGCAGAACTCCACACAAATATACCCTGAACCTGTAACCCCCATAACATCCCTGTCTCACTGGAACGTACCAATGCAGAACTCCACACAAATATGCCCTGAACCAGTACCCTCGATAACTTCCCTGTCTCACTGGAACGTACCAATGCAGAACTCCACACAATAATGCCCTGAACCGGTACCCGTCCATAACCTCCCTGTCTCACTGGAACGTCGGACTGCAGAACTCCACACAAATGTGCCATGAACCTGTACCCTCCATAATCACCCTCTCTCACTGGAAAGTACCAATGCTGAACTCCACACAAATATGCCCTGAACCTGTACCCCCCATAACCTCCCTGTCTCACTGGAACGTACCAATGCAGAACTCCACACAAATATGTCCTGAACCTGTACCTCTCCATAACCACCCTTTCTCACTGGAACGTACCACTGCAGAATTCCACACAAATATGCCCTGAACCTGTACCCTCCATCTCACTGGAACGTACCAATGCAGAACTCCACACAAATATGCCCTGAACCAGTACCCTCCATAACTTCCCTGTCTCACTGGAACGTACCAATGCAGAATTCCACACAAATATGCCCTGAACGTGTAACCGCCCATAACCTCCTTGTCTCACTGGAATGCACCAATGCAGAACTCCACACAAATATGCCCTGAACCTGTACCCGTCCATAACCTCCCTGTCTCACTGGAACGTCCCACTGCAGAACTCCACACAAATGTGCCATGAACCTGTACCCTCCATAAGCTCCCTCTCTCACTGGAAAGTACCAATGCTGAACTCCACACAAATATGCCCTGAACCTGTACCCCTCCATAACCTCCCTGTCTCACTGAAACGCACCAATGCTGAACTCCACTCAAAAATGCCCTGATCCTGTACCGTGCATAAACTCCCTGTCTCACTGCAACGTACCATTGCAGAAAACCACACAAATATGCCCTGAACCTGTACCCCTGCATAACCTCTCTGTCTCACTGGAACGTACCAATGCAGAACTCCACACAAATATGCCTTGAGCCTGTAACCTGCATAACCTCCCTGTCTTACTGGAACGTACCAATGCAGAACTACACACAAATATGCCCTGAACCTGTACTTCTCCATAACCTCCCTGTCTCACTGGAACGTACCAATGCAGAACTCCACACAGATATGTCCTGAACCTGTACCCCTCCATAACCTCCCTCTCTCACTGGAAAGTACCAATGCAGAACTCCACAAAAATATGCCCGGAACCTGTACCCGTCCATAACCTCCCTGTCTCACTGGAACGTACCAGTGCATAACTCCACACAAACATGCCCTGAACCTGTACCCTGCATAACGTCCCTGTCTCACTGGAACGTACCAATGCAGAACTACACACAAATATGCCCTGAACCTGTACCTCTCCATAACCTCCCTGATCACCGGAACGTACCGATGCAGAACTCCACACAAATATGCCCTGAACCTATACCTCTCCATACCCTCCCTGTCTCAATGGAACGTACCAATGCAGAATTCAAAACAAATATTTCCTGAATCTGTACCCCTCCTTAACTCCCTGTCTCACTGGAACGTACCAATGCAGAACTCCACACAAATATGCCCTGAACCTGTACCCGTCCATAACCTCCCTGTCGTACTGGAACGTCCCACTTCAGAACTCCACACAAATGTGCCATGAACCTGTAATCTCCATAACCTCCCTGTCTCACTGGAACGTACCACTGCCGAACTCCACACAAACATGCCCTGAACCTGTACCCGTCCATAACCTCCCTGTCTCACTGGAACGTACCACTGCCGAACTCCACACAAACATGCCCTGAACCTGTACCCTGCATAACGTCCCTGTCTCACTGGAACGTACCAATGCAGAACTACACACAAATATGCCCTGAACCTGTACCTCTCAATAACCTCCCTGCTCACCGGAACGTACCAATGCAGAACTCCACACAAATATGCCCTGAACCTATACCTCTCCATAGCCTCCCTGTCTCACTGGAACGTCCCACTGCAGAACTCCACACAAATGTGACATGAACCTGTAACCTCCATAAGCTCCCTCTCTCACTGGAAAGTACCAATGCTGAACTCCACACAAATATGCCCTGAACCTGTACCCCTCCATAACCTCCCTGTCTCACTGAAACGCACCAATGCTGAACTCCAGTCAAAAATGCCCTGATCCTGTACCGTGCATAAACTCCCTGTCTCACTGGAACGTACCATTGCAGAAAACCACACAAATATGCCCTGAACCTGTACCCCTGCATAAGCTCTCTGTCTCACTGGAACGTACCAATGCAGAACTCCACACAAATATGCCTTGAGCCTGTAACCTGCATAACCTCCGTCTTACTGGAACGTACCAATGCAGAACTACACACAAATATGCCCTGAACCTGTACTTCTCCATAACCTCCCTGTCTCACTGGAACGTACCAATGCAGAACTCCACACAGATATGTCCTGAACCTGTACCCCTCCATAACCTCCCTGTCTCACTGGAAAGTACCAATGCAGAACTCTACACAAATATGCCCTGAACCTGTACCTCTCCATAACCTCTCTGTCTCAATGGAAAATACCAATGCAGAATTCCACACAAATATGCCCTGAACGTGTAACTGCCCATACCCTCCTTTTCTCAATGGAACGCACCAATGCAGAACTCCACACAAATATGCCCTGAACCTGTACCCCTGCATAACCTCCCTCTCTCACTGGAAAGTACCAATGCAGAACTCCACAAAAATATGCCCGGAACCTGTACCCGTCCATAACCTCCCTGTCTCACTGGAACGTACCAGTGCATAACTCCACACAAACATGCCCTGAACCTGTACCCTGCATAACGTCCCTGTCTCACTGGAACGTACCAATGCAGAACTACACACACATATGCCCTGAACCTGTACCTCTCCATAACCTCCCTGATCACCGGAACGTACCAATGCAGAACTCCACACAAATATGCCCTGAACCTATACCTCTCCATACCCTCCCTGTCTCACTGGAACGTACCAATGCAGAATTCCAAACAAATATGCCCTGACCCTGTACCGCTCCATAACCTCCCTTCACACTGGAACGTACCAACGCAGAACTCCACACAATTATACCCTGAACCTGTACCCTTCCATAACCTCCCTGTCTCACTGGAACGTAGCAATGCAGAACTCCACACAAATATGCCCTGAACCTATACCCTCGATAACCTCCCTGTCTCACTGGAACCAACCACTGCAGAATTCCACACAAATATGCCCTGAACCTGTACCCTCCATAACCTCCCTGTCTCACTGGGACGTACCAATGCAGAACTCTACACAAATATGCCCTGAACCTGTACCTCTCCATAACCTCTCTGTCTCAATGGAAAATACCAATGCAGAATTCCACACAAATATGCCCTGAACGTGTAACTGCCCATACCCTCCTTTTCTCAATGGAACGCACCAATGCAGAACTCCACACAAATATGCCCTGAACCTGTACCCCTGCATAACCTCCCTCTCTCACTGGAAAGTACCAATGCAGAACTCCACAAAAATATGCCCGGAACCTGTACCCGTCCATAACCTCCCTGTCTCACTGGAACGTACCAGTGCATAACTCCACACAAACATGCCCTGAACCTGTACCCCTGCATAACGTCCCTGTCTCACTGGAACGTACCAATGCAGAACTACACACACATATGCCCTGAACCTGTACCTCTCCATAACCTCCCTGATCACCGGAACGTACCAATGCAGAACTCCACACAAATATGCCCTGAACCTATACCTCTCCATACCCTCCCTGTCTCACTGGAACGTACCAATGCAGAATTCCAAACAAATATGCCCTGACCCTGTACCGCTCCATAACCTCCCTTCACACTGGAACGTACCAACGCAGAACTCCACACAATTATACCCTGAACCTGTACCCTTCCATAACCTCCCTGTCTCACTGGAACGTAGCAATGCAGAACTCCACACAAATATGCCCTGAACCTATACCCTCGATAACCTCCCTGTCTCACTGGAACCAACCACTGCAGAATTCCACACAAATATGCCCTGAACCTGTACCCTCCATAACCTCCCTGTCTCACTGGGACGTACCAATGCAGAACTACCCACAAATATGCCCTGAACCTGTACCCCTCCATAACCTCCCTGTCTCACTGGAACGTAGCAATGCTGAACTCAACACAAATATGCCATGAACCTGTACCCCTCCATAACCTCCCTGTCTCACCGGAACGTCCAAACGCAGAACTCCACACAAATATGCCCTGAACCTGTACCTCTCCATAACCTCCCTGTCTCACTGGAACGTCCCACTGCAGAACTCAACACAAATATTTCCTGAATCTGTACCCCTCCTTAACTCCCTGTCTCACTGGAACGTACCAATGCAGAACTCCACACAAATATGCCCTGAACCTCTACCCTCCATAACCTCCCTGTCTCACTGGAACGTACCAATGCAGAACTCCACACAAATATGCCCTGAACCTGTACCCGTCCATAACCTCCCTGTCTCACTGGAACGTCCCACTGCAGAACTCCACACAAATGTGCCATGAACCTGTAACCTCCATAACCTCCCTGTCTCACTGGAACGTACCACTGCCGAACTCCACACAAACATGCCCTGAACCTGTACCCGTCCATAACCTCCCTGTCTCACTGGAACGTACCACTGCCGAACTCCACACAAACATGCCCTGAACCTGTACCCTGCATAACGTCCCTGTCTCACTGGAACGTACCAATGCAGAACTACACACAAATATGCCCTGAACCTGTACCTCTCAATAACCTCCCTGCTCACCGGAACGTACCAATGCAGAACTCCACACAAATATGCCCTGAACCTATACCTCTCCATAACCTCCCTGTCTCACTGGAACGTACCAATGCAGAATTCCAATCAAATATGCCCTGACCCTGTACCCCTCCATAACCTCCCAGTCACACTGGAACGTACCAACGCAGAACGCCACACAAATATACCCTGAACCTATAACCCTCCATAACCTCCCTGTCTCCCTGGAACGTACCAATGCAGAACTCCACACAAACATGCCCTGAACCTGTACCCTCCATAACCTCCCTGTCTCATTGGAACGTACCAATGCAGAATTCCACACAAATATGCCCTGAACCTGTACCCGCCCATAACCTCCTTGTCTCACTGGAACACACCAATGCAGAACTCCACACAAATATGCTCTGAACCTGTACCCCTCCATAACCTCCCTGTCTCACTGGAACGTACCAATGCAGAACTCCACACAAATATGCCCTGAACCTGTACCCCTCCATAACCTCCCTGTCTCACTGGAACGCACCAATGCCGAACTCCAATCAAATATGCCCTGATCCTGTACCGTGCATAACCTCCCTGTCTGACTGGAACGTACCATTGCAGAACACCACACAAATATGCCCTGAACCTCTACCCCTCCATAACCTCCCAGTCTCACTGGAACATACCAACGCAGAACTCCACACAAATATTCCCTGAACCTGTACCCCTCCATAACCTCCCTGTCTCACTGGAACGTACCAATGCAGAACTCCACACAAATATGCCCTGAACCAGTACCCTCCATAACTTCACTGTCTCACTGGAACGCACCAATGCAGAACTCCACACAAATATGCCCTGAACCTGTACCCGTCCATAACCTCCCTGTCTCACTGGAACGTCGGACAGCAAAACTCCACACAAATGTGCCATGAACCTGTACCCTCCATAACCTCCCTCTCTCACTGGAAAGTACCAATGCTGAACTCCACACAAATATGCCCTGAACCTGTACCCCTCCATATCCTCCCTGTCTCACTGGAACGCACCAATGCTGAACTCCACTCAAATATGCCCTGATCCTGTACCGTGCATAACCTCCCTGTCTCACTGGAACGTACCACTGCAGAATTCCACACAAATATGCCCTGAACCTGTACCCTCCATCTCACTGGAACGTACCAATGCAGAACTCCACACAAATATGCCCTGAACCAGTACCCTCCATAACTTCCCTGTCTCACTGGAACGTACCACTGCAGAATTCCACACAAATATGCCCTGAACCTGTACCCTCCATCTCACTGGAACGTACCAATGCAGAACTCCACACAAATATGCCCTGAACCAGTACCCTCCATAACTTCCCTGTCTCACTGGAACGTACCAATGCAGAACTCCACACAAATATGCCTTGAGCCTGTAACCTGCATAACCTCCCTGTCTTACTGGAACGTACCAATGCAGAACTACACACAAATATGCCCTGAACCTGTACTTCTCCATAACCTCCCTGTCTCACTGGAACGTACCAATGCAGAACTCCACACAGATATGTCCTAAACCTGTACCCCTCCATAACCTCCCTGTCTCACTGGAAAGTACCAATGCAGAACTCTACACAAATATGCCCTGAACCTGTACCTCTCCATAACCTCTCTGTCTCAATGGAAAGTACCAATGCAGAATTCCACACAAATATGCCCTGAACGTGTAACTGCCCATACCCTCCTTTTCTCAATGGAACGCACCAATGCAGAACTCCACACAAATATGCCCTGAACCTGTACCCCTGCATAACCTCCCTCTCTCACTGGAACGTACCAGTGCATAACTCCACACAAACATGCCCTGAACCTGTACCCTGCATAACGTCCCTGTCTCACTGGAACGTACCAATGCAGAACTACACACAAATATGCCCTGAACCTGTACCTCTCCATAACCTCCCTGATCACCGGAACGTACCGATGCAGAACTCCACACAAATATGCCCTGAACCTATACCTCTCCATACCCTCCCTGTCTCACTGGAACGTACCAATGCAGAATTCCAAACAAATATTTCCTGAATCTGTACCCCTCCTTAACTCCCTGTCTCACTGGAACGTACCAATGCAGAACTCCACACAAATATGCCCTGAACCTGTACCTGTCCATAACCTCCCTGTCTCACTGGAACGTCCCACTTCAGAACTCCACACAAATGTGCCATGAACCTGTAATCTCCATAACCTCCCTGTCTCACTGGAACGTACCACTGCCGAACTCCACACAAACATGCCCTGAACCTGTACCCGTCCATAACCTCCCTGTCTCACTGGAACGTACCACTGCCGAACTCCACACAAACATGCCCTGAACCTGTACCCTGCATAACGTCCCTGTCTCACTGGAACGTACCAATGCAGAACTACACACAAATATGCCCTGAACCTGTACCTCTCAATAACCTCCCTGCTCACCGGAACGTACCAATGCAGAACTCCACACAAATATGCCCTGAACCTATACCTCTCCATAACCTCCCTGTCTCACTGGAACGTCCCACTGCAGAACTCCACACAAATGTGACATGAACCTGTACCCTCCATAAGCTCCCTCTCTCACTGGAAAGTACCAATGCTGAACTCCACACAAATATGCCCTGAACCTGTACCCCTCCATAACCTCCCTGTCTCACTGAAACGCACCAATGCTGAACTCCAGTCAAAAATGCCCTGATCCTGTACCGTGCATAAACTCCCTGTCTCACTGGAACGTACCATTGCAGAAAACCACACAAATATGCCCTGACCCTGTACCCCTGCATAAGCTCTCTGTCTCACTGGAACGTACCAATGCAGAACTCCACACAAATATGCCTTGAGCCTGTAACCTGCATAACCTCCCTGTCTTACTGGAACGTACCAATGCAGAACTACACACAAATATGCCCTGAACCTGTACTTCTCCATAACCTCCCTGTCTCACTGGAACGTACCAATGCAGAACTCCACACAGATATGTCCTGAACCTGTACCCCTCCATAACCTCCCTGTCTCACTGGAAAGTACCAATGCAGAACTCTACACAAATATGCCCTGAACCTGTACCTCTCCATAACCTCTCTGTCTCAATGGAAAGTACCAATGCAGAATTCCACACAAATATGCCCTGAACGTGTAACTGCCCATACCCTCCTTTTCTCAATGGAACGCAACAATGCAGAACTCCACACAAATATGCCCTGAACCTGTACCCCTGCATAACCTCCCTCTCTCACTGGAAAGTACCAATGCAGAACTCCACAAAAATATGCCCGGAACCTGTACCCGTCCATAACCTCCCTGTCTCACTGGAACGTACCAGTGCATAACTCCACACAAACATGCCCTGAACCTGTACCCTGCATAACGTCCCTGTCTCACTGGAACGTACCAATGCAGAACTACACACACATATGCCCTGAACCTGTACCTCTCCATAACCTCCCTGATCACCGGAACGTACCAATGCAGAACTCCACACAAATATGCCCTGAACCTATACCTCTTCATACCCTCCCTGTCTCACTGGAACGTACCAATGCAGAATTCCAAACAAATATGCCCTGACCCTGTACCGCTCCATAACCTCCCTTCACACTGGAACGTACCAACGCAGAACTCCACACAATTATACCCTGAACCTGTACCCTTCCATAACCTCCCTGTCTCACTGGAACGTAGCAATGCAGAACTCCACACAAATATGCCCTGAACCTATACCCTCGATAACCTCCCTGTCTCACTGGAACGTACCACTGCAGAATTCCACACAAATATGCCCTGAACCTGTACCCTCCATAACCTCCCTGTCTCACTGGGACGTACCAATGCAGAACTACCCACAAATATGCCCTGAACCTGTACCCCTCCATAACCTCCCTGTCTCACTGGAACGTACCAATGCTGAACTCAACACAAATATGCCATGAACCTGTACCCCTCCATAACCTCCCTGTCTCACCGGAACGTCCAAACGCAGAACTCCACACAAATATGCCCTGAACCTGTACCTCTCCATAACCTCCCTGTCTCACTGGAACGTCCCACTGCAGAACTCAACACAAATATTTCCTGAATCTGTACCCCTCCTTAACTCCCTGTCTCACTGGAACGTACCAATGCAGAACTCCACACAAATATGCCCTGAACCTCTACCCTCCATAACCTCCCTGTCTCACTGGAACGTACCAATGCAGAACTCCACACAAATATGCCCTGAACCTGTACCCGTCCATAACCTCCCTGTCTCACTGGAACGTCCCACTGCAGAACTCCACACAAATGTGCCATGAACCTGTAACCTCCATAACCTCCCTGTCTCACTGGAACGTACCACTGCCGAACTCCACACAAACATGCCCTGAACCTGTACCCGTCCATAACCTCCCTGTCTCACTGGAACGTACCACTGCCGAACTCCACACAAACATGCCCTGAACCTGTACCCTGCATAACGTCCCTGTCTCACTGGAACGTACCAATGCAGAACTACACACAAATATGCCCTGAACCTGTACCTCTCAATAACCTCCCTGCTCACCGGAACGTACCAATGCAGAACTCCACACAAATATGCCCTGAACCTATACCTCTCCATAACCTCCCTGTCTCACTGGAACGTACCAATGCAGAATTCCAATCAAATATGCCCTGACCCTGTACCCCTCCATAACCTCCCAGTCACACTGGAACGTACCAACGCAGAACGCCACACAAATATACCCTGAACCTATAACCCTCCATAACCTCCCTGTCTCCCTGGAACGTACCAATGCAGAACTCCACACAAACATGCCCTGAACCTGTACCCTCCATAACCTCCCTGTCTCATTGGAACGTACCAATGCAGAATTCCACACAAATATGCCCTGAACCTGTACCCGCCCATAACCTCCTTGTCACACTGGAACACACCAATGCAGAACTCCACACAAATATGCTCTGAACCTGTACCCCTCCATAACCTCCCTGTCTCACTGGAACGTACCAATGCAGAACTCCACACAAATATGCCCTGAACCTGTACCCCTCCATAACCTCCCTGTCTCACTGGAACGCACCAATGCCGAACTCCAATCAAATATGCCCTGATCCTGTACCGTGCATAACCTCCCTGTCTGACTGGAACGTACCATTGCAGAACACCACACAAATATGCCCTGAACCTCTACCCCTCCATAACCTCCCAGTCTCACTGGAACATACCAACGCAGAACTCCACACAAATATTCCCTGAACCTGTACCCCTCCATAACCTCCCTGTCTCACTGGAACGTACCAATGCAGAACTCCACACAAATATGCCCTGAACCAGTACCCTCCATAACTTCACTGTCTCACTGGAACGCACCAATGCAGAACTCCACACAAATATGCCCTGAACCTGTACCCGTCCATAACCTCCCTGTCTCACTGGAACGTCGGACAGCAAAACTCCACACAAATGTGCCATGAACCTGTACCCTCCATAACCTCCCTCTCTCACTGGAAAGTACCAATGCTGAACTCCACACAAATATGCCCTGAACCTGTACCCCTCCATATCCTCCCTGTCTCACTGGAACGCACCAATGCTGAACTCCACTCAAATATGCCCTGATCCTGTACCGTGCATAACCTCCCTGTCTCACTGGAACGTACCACTGCAGAATTCCACACAAATATGCCCTGAACCTGTACCCTCCATCTCACTGGAACGTACCAATGCAGAACTCCACACAAATATGCCCTGAACCAGTACCCTCCATAACTTCCCTGTCTCACTGGAACGTACCAATGCAGAATTCCACACAAATATGCCCTGAACGTGTAACCGCCCATAACCTCCTTGTCTCACTGGAATGCACCAATGCAGAACTCCACACAAATATGCCCTGAACCTGTACCCGTCCATAACCTCCCTGTCTCACTGGAACGTCCCACTGCAGAACTCCACACAAATGTGCCATGAACCTGTACCCTCCATAAGCTCCCTCTCTCACTGGAAAGTACCAATGCTGAACTCCACACAAATATGCCCTGAACCTGTACCCCTCCATAACCTCCCTGTCTCACTGAAACGCACCAATGCTGAACTCCACTCAAAAATGCCCTGATCCTGTACCGTGCATAAACTCCCTGTCTCACTGCAACATACCATTGCAGAAAACAACACAAATATGCCCTGAACCTGTACCCCTGCATAACCTCTCTGTCTCACTGGAACGTACCAATGCAGAACTCCACACAAATATGCCTTGAGCCTGTAACCTGCATAACCTCCCTGTCTTACTGGAACGTACCAATGCAGAACTACACACAAATATGCCCTGAACCTGTACTTCTCCATAACCTCCCTGTCTCACTGGAACGTACCAATGCAGAACTCCACACAGATATGTCCTGAACCTGTACCCCTCCATAACCTCCCTGTCTCACTGGAAAGTACCAATGCAGAACTCTACACAAATATGCCCTGAACCTGTACCTCTCCATAACCTCTCTGTCTCAATGGAAAGTACCAATGCAGAATTCCACACAAATATGCCCTGAACGTGTAACTGCCCATACCCTCCTTTTCTCAATGGAACGTCCCACTGCAGAACTACACACAAATGTGCCATGAACCTGTACCCTCCATAAGCTCCCTCTCTCACTGGAAAGTACCAATGCTGAACTCCACACAAATATGCCCTGAACCTGTACCCCTGCATAACCTCCCTCTCTCACTGGAAAGTACCAATGCAGAACTCCACAAAAATATGCCCGGAACCTGTACCCGTCCATAACCTCCCTGTCTCACTGGAACGTACCAGTGCATAACTCCACACAAACATGCCCTGAACCTGTACCCTGCATAACGTCCCTGTCTCACTGGAACGTACCAATGCAGAACTACACACAAATATGCCCTGAACCTGTACCTCTCCATAACCTCCCTGATCACCGGAAAGTACCGATGCAGAACTCCACACAAATATGCCCTGAACCTATACCTCTCCATACCCTCCCTGTCTCACTGGAACGTACCAATGCAGAATTCCAAACAAATATGCCCTGACCCTGTACCGCTCCATAACCTCCCTTCACACTGGAACGTACCAACGCAGAACTCCACACAAATATACCCTGAACCTGTACCCTTCCATAACCTCCCTGTCTCACTGGAACGTAGCAATGCAGAACTCCACACAAATATGCCCTGAACCTATACCCTCGATAACCTCCCTGTCTCACTGGAACGTACCACTGCAGAATTCCACACAAATATGCCCTGAACCTGTACCCTCCATAACCTCCCTGTCTCACTGGGACGTACCAATGCAGAACTACCCACAAATATGCCCTGAACCTGTACCCCTCCATAACCTCCCTGTCTCACTGGAACGTACCAATGCTGAACTCAACACAAATATGCCATGAACCTGTACCCCTCCATAACCTCCCTGTCTCACCGGAACGTCCAAACGCAGAACTCCACACAAATATGCCCTGAACCTGTACCTCTCCATAACCTCCCTGTCTCACTGGAACGTCCCACTGCAGAACTCAACACAAATATTTCCTGAATCTGTACCCCTCCTTAACTCCCTGTCTCACTGGAACGTACCAATGCAGAACTCCACACAAATATGCCCTGAACCTCTACCTTCCATAACCTCCCTGTCTCACTGGAACGTACCAATGCAGAACTCCACACAAATATGCCCTGAACCTGTACCCGTCCATAACCTCCCTGTCTCACTGGAACGTCCCACTGCAGAACTCCACACAAATGTGCCATGAACCTGTAACCTCCATAACCTCCCTGTCTCACTGGAACGTACCACTGCCGAACTCCACACAAACATGCCCTGAACCTGTACCCGTCCATAACCTCCCTGTCTCACTGGAACGTACCACTGCCGAACTCCACACAAACATGCCCTGAACCTGTACCCTGCATAACGTCCCTGTCTCACTGGAACGTACCAATGCAGAACTACACACAAATATGCCCTGAACCTGTACCTCTCAATAACCTCCCTGCTCACCGGAACGTACCAATGCAGAACTCCACACAAATATGCCCTGAACCTATACCTCTCCAAAACCTCCCTGTCTCACTGGAACGTACCACTGCAGAACTCCACACAAATGTGCCATGAACCTGTACCCTCCATAAGCTCCCTCTCTCACTGGAAAGTACCAATGCTGAACTCCACACAAATATGCCCTGAACCTGTACCCCTCCATAACCTCCCTGTCTCACTGAAACGCACCAATGCTGAACTCCAGTCAAAAATGCCCTGATCCTGTACCGTGCATAAACTCCCTGTCTCACTGGAACGTACCATTGCAGAAAACCACACAAATATGCCCTGAACCTGTACCCCTGCATAAGCTCTCTGTCTCACTGGAACGTACCAATGCAGAACTCCACACAAATATGCCTTGAGCCTGTAACCTGCATAACCTCCCTGTCTTACTGGAACGTACCAATGCAGAACTACACACAAATATGCCCTGAACCTGTACTTCTCCATAACCTCCCTGTCTCACTGGAACGTACCAATGCAGAACTCCACACAGATATGTCCTGAACCTGTACCCCTCCATAACCTCCCTGTCTCACTGGAAAGTACCAATGCAGAACTCTACACAAATATGCCCTGAACCTGTACCTCTCCATAACCTCTCTGTCTCAATGGAAAGTACCAATGCAGAATTCCACACAAATATGCCCTGAACGTGTAACTGCCCATACCCTCCTTTTCTCAATGGAACGCACCAATGCAGAACTCCACACAAATATGCCCAGAACCTGTACCCCTGCATAAACTCCCTCTCTCACTGGAAAGTACCAATGCAGAACTCCACAAAAATATGCCCGGAACCTGTACCCGTCCATAACCTCCCTGTCTCACTGGAACGTACCAGTGCATAACTCCACACAAACATGCCCTGAACCTGTACCCTGCATAACGTCCCTGTCTCACTGGAACGTACCAATGCAGAACTACACACACATATGCCCTGAACCTGTACCTCTCCATAACCTCCCTGATCACCGGAACGTACCAATGCAGAACTCCACACAAATATGCCCTGAACCTATACCTCTCCATACCCTCCCTGTCTCACTGGAACGTACCAATGCAGAATTCCAAACAAATATGCCCTGACCCTGTACCGCTCCATAACCTCCCTTCACACTGGAACGTACCAAAGCAGAACTCCACACAATTATACCCTGAACCTGTACCCTTCCATAACCTCACTGTCTCACTGGAACGTAGCAATGCAGAACTCCACACAAATATGCCCTGAACCTATACCCTCGATAACCTCCCTGTCTCACTGGAACCAACCACTGCAGAATTCCACACAAATATGCCCTGAACCTGTACCCTCCATAACCTCCCTGTCTCACTGGGACGTACCAATGCAGAACTACCCACAAATATGCCCTGAACCTGTACCCCTCCATAACCTCCCTGTCTCACTGGAACGTACCAATGCTGAACTCAACACAAATATGCCATGAACCTGTACCCCTCCATAACCTCCCTGTCTCACCGGAACGTCCAAACGCAGAACTCCACACAAATATGCCCTGAACCTGTACCTCTCCATAACCTCCCTGTCTCACTGGAACGTCCCACTGCAGAACTCAACACAAATATTTCCTGAATCTGTACCCCTCCTTAACTCCCTGTCTCACTGGAACGTACCAATGCAGAACTCCACACAAATATGCCCTGAACCTCTACCCTCCATAACCTCCCTGTCTCACTGGAACGTACCAATGCAGAACTCCACACAAATATGCCCTGAACCTGTACCCGTCCATAACCTCCCTGTCTCACTGGAACGTCCCACTGCAGAACTCCACACAAATGTGCCATGAACCTGTAACCTCCATAACCTCCCTGTCTCACTGGAACGTACCACTGCCGAACTCCACACAAACATGCCCTGAACCTGTACCCGTCCATAACCTCCCTGTCTCACTGGAACGTACCACTGCCGAACTCCACACAAACATGCCCTGAACCTGTACCCTGCATAACGTCCCTGTCTCACTGGAACGTACCAATGCAGAACTACACACAAATATGCCCTGAACCTGTACCTCTCAATAACCTCCCTGCTCACCGGAACGTACCAATGCAGAACTCCACACAAATATGCCCTGAACCTATACCTCTCCATAACCTCCCTGTCTCACTGGAACGTACCAATGCAGAATTCCAATCAAATATGCCCTGACCCTGTACCCCTCCATAAACTCCCAGTCACACTGGAACGTACCAACGCAGAACGCCACACAAATATACCCTGAACCTATAACCCTCCATAACCTCCCTGTCTCCCTGGAACGTACCAATGCAGAACTCCACACAAACATGCCCTGAACCTGTACCCTCCATAACCTCCCTGTCTCATTGGAACGTACCAATTCAGAATTCCACACAAATATGCCCTGAACCTGTACCCGCCCATAACCTCCTTGTCTCACTGGAACACACCAATGCAGAACTCCACACAAATATGCTCTGAACCTGTACCCCTCCATAACCTCCCTGTCTCACTGGAACGTACCAATGCAGAACTCCACACAAATATGCCCTGAACCTGTACCCCTCCATAACCTCCCTGTCTCACTGGAACGCACCAATGCCGAACTCCAATCAAATATGCCCTGATCCTGTACCGTGCATAACCTCCCTGTCTGACTGGAACGTACCATTGCAGAACACCACACAAATATGCCCTGAACCTCTACCCCTCCATAACCTCCCAGTCTCACTGGAACATACCAACGCAGAACTCCACACAAATATTCCCTGAACCTGTACCCCTCCATAACCTCCCTGTCTCACTGGAACGTACCAATGCAGAACTCCACACAAATATGCCCTGAACCAGTACCCTCCATAACTTCACTGTCTCACTGGAACGCACCAATGCAGAACTCCACACAAATATGCCCTGAACCTGTACCCGTCCATAACCTCCCTGTCTCACTGGAACGTCGGACAGCAAAACTCCACACAAATGTGCCATGAACCTGTACCCTCCATAACCTCCCTCTCTCACTGGAAAGTACCAATGCTGAACTCCACACAAATATGCCCTGAACCTGTACCCCTCCATATCCTCCCTGTCTCACTGGAACGCACCAATGCTGAACTCCACTCAAATATGCCCTGATCCTGTACCGTGCATAACCTCCCTGTCTCACTGGAACGTACCACTGCAGAATTCCACACAAATATGCCCTGAACCTGTACCCTCCATCTCACTGGAACGTACCAATGCAGAACTCCACACAAATATGCCCTGAACCAGTACCCTCCATAACTTCCCTGTCTCACTGGAACGTACCAATGCAGAATTCCACACAAATATGCCCTGAACGTGTAACCGCCCATAACCTCCTTGTCTCACTGGAATGCACCAATGCAGAACTCCACACAAATATGCCCTGAACCTGTACCCGTCCATAACCTCCCTGTCTCACTGGAACGTCCCACTGCAGAACTCCACACAAATGTGCCATGAACCTGTACCCTCCATAAGCTCCCTCTCTCACTGGAAAGTACCAATGCTGAACTCCACACAAATATGCCCTGAACCTGTACCCCTCCATAACCTCCCTGCCTCACTGAAACGCACCAATGCTGAACTCCACTCAAAAATGCCCTGATCCTGTACCGTGCATAAACTCCCTGTCTCACTGCAACATACCATTGCAGAAAACCACACAAATATGCCCTGAACCTGTACCCCTGCATAACCTCTCTGTCTCACTGGAACGTACCAATGCAGAACTCCACACAAATATGCCTTGAGCCTGTAACCTGCATAACCTCCCTGTCTTACTGGAACGTACCAATGCAGAACTACACACAAATATGCCCTGAACCTGTACTTCTCCATAACCTCCCTGTCTCACTGGAACGTACCAATGCAGAACTCCACACAGATATGTCCTGAACCTGTACCCCTCCATAACCTCCCTGTCTCACTGGAAAGTACCAATGCAGAACTCTACACAAATATGCCCTGAACCTGTACCTCTCCATAACCTCTCTGTCTCAATGGAAAGTACCAATGCAGAATTCCACACAAATATGCCCTGAACGTGTAACTGCCCATACCCTCCTTTTCTCAATGGAACGTCCCACTGCAGAACTCCACACAAATGTGCCATGAACCTGTACCCTCCATAAGCTCCCTCTCTCACTGGAAAGTACCAATGCTGAACTCCACACAAATATGCCCTGAACCTGTACCCCTGCATAACCTCCCTCTCTCACTGGAAAGTACCAATGCAGAACTCCACAAAAATATGCCCGGAACCTGTACCCGTCCATAACCTCCCTGTCTCACTGGAACGTACCAGTGCATAACTCCACACAAACATGCCCTGAACCTGTACCCTGCATAACGTCCCTGTCTCACTGGAACGTACCAATGCAGAACTACACACAAATATGCCCTGAACCTGTACCTCTCCATAACCTCCCTGATCACCGGAAAGTACCGATGCAGAACTCCACACAAATATGCCCTGAACCTATACCTCTCCATACCCTCCCTGTCTCACTGGAACGTACCAATGCAGAATTCCAAACAAATATGCCCTGACCCTGTACCGCTCCATAACCTCCCTTCACACTGGAACGTACCAACGCAGAACTCCACACAAATATACCCTGAACCTGTACCCTTCCATAACCTCCCTGTCTCACTGGAACGTAGCAATGCAGAACTCCACACAAATATGCCCTGAACCTATACCCTCGATAACCTCCCTGTCTCACTGGAACGTACCACTGCAGAATTCCACACAAATATGCCCTGAACCTGTACCCTCCATAACCTCCCTGTCTCACTGGGACGTACCAATGCAGAACTACCCACAAATATGCCCTGAACCTGTACCCCTCCATAACCTCCCTGTCTCACTGGAACGTACCAATGCTGAACTCAACACAAATATGCCATGAACCTGTACCCCTCCATAACCTCCCTGTCTCACCGGAACGTCCAAACGCAGAACTCCACACAAATATGCCCTGAACCTGTACCTCTCCATAACCTCCCTGTCTCCCTGGAACGTACCAATGCAGAACTCCACACAAACATGCCCTGAACCTGTACCCTCCATAACCTCCCTGTCTCATTGGAACGTACCAATTCAGAATTCCACACAAATATGCCCTGAACCTGTACCCGCCCATAACCTCCTTGTCTCACTGGAACACACCAATGCAGAACTCCACACAAATATGCTCTGAACCTGTACCCCTCCATAACCTCCCTGTCTCACTGGAACGTACCAATGCAGAACTCCACACAAATATGCCCTGAACCTGTACCCCTCCATAACCTCCCTGTCTCACTGGAACGCACCAATGCCGAACTCCAATCAAATATGCCCTGATCCTGTACCGTGCATAACCTCCCTGTCTGACTGGAACGTACCATTGCAGAACACCACACAAATATGCCCTGAACCTCTACCCCTCCATAACCTCCCAGTCTCACTGGAACATACCAACGCAGAACTCCACACAAATATTCCCTGAACCTGTACCCCTCCATAACCTCCCTGTCTCACTGGAACGTACCAATGCAGAACTCCACACAAATATGCCCTGAACCAGTACCCTCCATAACTTCACTGTCTCACTGGAACGCACCAATGCAGAACTCCACACAAATATGCCCTGAACCTGTACCCGTCCATAACCTCCCTGTCTCACTGGAACGTCGGACAGCAAAACTCCACACAAATGTGCCATGAACCTGTACCCTCCATAACCTCCCTCTCTCACTGGAAAGTACCAATGCTGAACTCCACACAAATATGCCCTGAACCTGTACCCCTCCATATCCTCCCTGTCTCACTGGAACGCACCAATGCTGAACTCCACTCAAATATGCCCTGATCCTGTACCGTGCATAACCTCCCTGTCTCACTGGAACGTACCACTGCAGAATTCCACACAAATATGCCCTGAACCTGTACCCTCCATCTCACTGGAACGTACCAATGCAGAACTCCACACAAATATGCCCTGAACCAGTACCCTCCATAACTTCCCTGTCTCACTGGAACGTACCAATGCAGAATTCCACACAAATATGCCCTGAACGTGTAACCGCCCATAACCTCCTTGTCTCACTGGAATGCACCAATGCAGAACTCCACACAAATATGCCCTGAACCTGTACCCGTCCATAACCTCCCTGTCTCACTGGAACGTCCCACTGCAGAACTCCACACAAATGTGCCATGAACCTGTACCCTCCATAAGCTCCCTCTCTCACTGGAAAGTACCAATGCTGAACTCCACACAAATATGCCCTGAACCTGTACCCCTCCATAACCTCCCTGCCTCACTGAAACGCACCAATGCTGAACTCCACTCAAAAATGCCCTGATCCTGTACCGTGCATAAACTCCCTGTCTCACTGCAACATACCATTGCAGAAAACCACACAAATATGCCCTGAACCTGTACCCCTGCATAACCTCTCTGTCTCACTGGAACGTACCAATGCAGAACTCCACACAAATATGCCTTGAGCCTGTAACCTGCATAACCTCCCTGTCTTACTGGAACGTACCAATGCAGAACTACACACAAATATGCCCTGAACCTGTACTTCTCCATAACCTCCCTGTCTCACTGGAACGTACCAATGCAGAACTCCACACAGATATGTCCTGAACCTGTACCCCTCCATAACCTCCCTGTCTCACTGGAAAGTACCAATGCAGAACTCTACACAAATATGCCCTGAACCTGTACCTCTCCATAACCTCTCTGTCTCAATGGAAAGTACCAATGCAGAATTCCACACAAATATGCCCTGAACGTGTAACTGCCCATACCCTCCTTTTCTCAATGGAACGTCCCACTGCAGAACTCCACACAAATGTGCCATGAACCTGTACCCTCCATAAGCTCCCTCTCTCACTGGAAAGTACCAATGCTGAACTCCACACAAATATGCCCTGAACCTGTACCCCTGCATAACCTCCCTCTCTCACTGGAAAGTACCAATGCAGAACTCCACAAAAATATGCCCGGAACCTGTACCCGTCCATAACCTCCCTGTCTCACTGGAACGTACCAGTGCATAACTCCACACAAACATGCCCTGAACCTGTACCCTGCATAACGTCCCTGTCTCACTGGAACGTACCAATGCAGAACTACACACAAATATGCCCTGAACCTGTACCTCTCCATAACCTCCCTGATCACCGGAAAGTACCGATGCAGAACTCCACACAAATATGCCCTGAACCTATACCTCTCCATACCCTCCCTGTCTCACTGGAACGTACCAATGCAGAATTCCAAACAAATATGCCCTGACCCTGTACCGCTCCATAACCTCCCTTCACACTGGAACGTACCAACGCAGAACTCCACACAAATA
Organism: Hemitrygon akajei; assembly: GCF_048418815.1. Taxonomy (NCBI): domain Eukaryota; kingdom Metazoa; phylum Chordata; class Chondrichthyes; order Myliobatiformes; family Dasyatidae; genus Hemitrygon; species Hemitrygon akajei. The sequence continues at coordinate 860,299 of NW_027331970.1, forward strand.
TACCCTGAACCTGTACCCTTCCATAACCTCCCTGTCTCACTGGAACGTAGCAATGCAGAACTCCACACAAATATGCCCTGAACCTATACCCTCGATAACCTCCCTGTCTCACTGGAACGTACCACTGCAGAATTCCACACAAATATGCCCTGAACCTGTACCCTCCATAACCTCCCTGTCTCACTGGGACGTACCAATGCAGAACTACCCACAAATATGCCCTGAACCTGTACCCCTCCATAACCTCCCTGTCTCACTGGAACGTACCAATGCTGAACTCAACACAAATATGCCATGAACCTGTACCCCTCCATAACCTCCCTGTCTCACCGGAACGTCCAAACGCAGAACTCCACACAAATATGCCCTGAACCTGTACCTCTCCATAACCTCCCTGTCTCACTGGAACGTCCCACTGCAGAACTCAACACAAATATTTCCTGAATCTGTACCCCTCCTTAACTCCCTGTCTCACTGGAACGTACCAATGCAGAACTCCACACAAATATGCCCTGAACCTCTACCTTCCATAACCTCCCTGTCTCACTGGAACGTACCAATGCAGAACTCCACACAAATATGCCCTGAACCTGTACCCGTCCATAACTTCCCTGTCTCACTGGAACGTCCCACTGCAGAACTCCACACAAATGTGCCATGAACCTGTAACCTCCATAACCTCCCTGTCTCACTGGAACGTACCACTGCCGAACTCCACACAAACATGCCCTGAACCTGTACCCGTCCATAACCTCCCTGTCTCACTGGAACGTACCACTGCCGAACTCCACACAAACATGCCCTGAACCTGTACCCTGCATAACGTCCCTGTCTCACTGGAACGTACCAATGCAGAACTACACACAAATATGCCCTGAACCTGTACCTCTCAATAACCTCCCTGCTCACCGGAACGTACCAATGCAGAACTCCACACAAATATGCCCTGAACCTATACCTCTCCATAACCTCCCTGTCTCACTGGAACGTCCCACTGCAGAACTCCACACAAATGTGCCATGAACCTGTACCCTCCATAAGCTCCCTCTCTCACTGGAAAGTACCAATGCTGAACTCCACACAAATATGCCCTGAACCTGTACCCCTCCATAACCTCCCTGTCTCACTGAAACGCACCAATGCTGAACTCCAGTCAAAAATGCCCTGATCCTGTACCGTGCATAAACTCCCTGTCTCACTGGAACGTACCATTGCAGAAAACCACACAAATATGCCCTGAACCTGTACCCCTGCATAAGCTCTCTGTCTCACTGGAACGTACCAATGCAGAACTCCACACAAATATGCCTTGAGCCTGTAACCTGCATAACCTCCCTGTCTTACTGGAACGTACCAATGCAGAACTACACACAAATATGCCCTGAACCTGTACTTCTCCATAACCTCCCTGTCTCACTGGAACGTACCAATGCAGAACTCCACACAGATATGTCCTGAACCTGTACCCCTCCATAACCTCCCTGTCTCACTGGAAAGTACCAATGCAGAACTCTACACAAATATGCCCTGAACCTGTACCTCTCCATAACCTCTCTGTCTCAATGGAAAGTACCAATGCAGAATTCCACACAAATATGCCCTGAACGTGTAACTGCCCATACCCTCCTTTTCTCAATGGAACGCACCAATGCAGAACTCCACACAAATATGCCCTGAACCTGTACCCCTGCATAACCTCCCTCTCTCACTGGAAAGTACCAATGCAGAACTCCACAAAAATATGCCCGGAACCTGTACCCGTCCATAACCTCCCTGTCTCACTGGAACGTACCAGTGCATAACTCCACACAAACATGCCCTGAACCTGTACCCTGCATAACGTCCCTGTCTCACTGGAACGTACCAATGCAGAACTACACACACATATGCCCTGAACCTGTACCTCTCCATAACCTCCCTGATCACCGGAACGTACCAATGCAGAACTCCACACAAATATGCCCTGAACCTATACCTCTCCATACCCTCCCTGTCTCACTGGAACGTACCAATGCAGAATTCCAAACAAATATGCCCTGACCCTGTACCGCTCCATAACCTCCCTTCACACTGGAACGTACCAACGCAGAACTCCACACAATTATACCCTGAACCTGTACCCTTCCATAACCTCACTGTCTCACTGGAACGTAGCAATGCAGAACTCCACACAAATATGCCCTGAACCTATACCCTCGATAACCTCCCTGTCTCACTGGAACCAACCACTGCAGAATTCCACACAAATATGCCCTGAACCTGTACCCTCCATAACCTCCCTGTCTCACTGGGACGTACCAATGCAGAACTACCCACAAATATGCCCTGAACCTGTACCCCTCCATAACCTCCCTGTCTCACTGGAACGTACCAATGCTGAACTCAACACAAATAAGCCATGAACCTGTACCCCTCCATAACCTCCCTGTCTCACCGGAACGTCCAAACGCAGAACTCCACACAAATATGCCCTGAACCTGTACCTCTCCATAACCTCCCTGTCTCACTGGAACGTCCCACTGCAGAACTCAACACAAATATTTCCTGAATCTGTACCCCTCCTTAACTCCCTGTCTCACTGGAACGTACCAATGCAGAACTCCACACAAATATGCCCTGAACCTCTACCCTCCATAACCTCCCTGTCTCACTGGAACGTACCAATGCAGAACTCCACACAAATATGCCCTGAACCTGTACCCGTCCATAACCTCCCTGTCTCACTGGAACGTCCCACTGCAGAACTCCACACAAATGTGCCATGAACCTGTAACCTCCATAACCTCCCTGTCTCACTGGAACGTACCACTGCCGAACTCCACACAAACATGCCCTGAACCTGTACCCGTCCATAACCTCCCTGTCTCACTGGAACGTACCACTGCCGAACTCCACACAAACATGCCCTGAACCTGTACCCTGCATAACGTCCCTGTCTCACTGGAACGTACCAATGCAGAACTACACACAAATATGCCCTGAACCTGTACCTCTCAATAACCTCCCTGCTCACCGGAACGTACCAATGCAGAACTCCACACAAATATGCCCTGAACCTATACCTCTCCATAACCTCCCTGTCTCACTGGAACGTACCAATGCAGAATTCCAATCAAATATGCCCTGACCCTGTACCCCTCCATAAACTCCCAGTCACACTGGAACGTACCAACGCAGAACGCCACACAAATATACCCTGAACCTATAACCCTCCATAACCTCCCTGTCTCCCTGGAACGTACCAATGCAGAACTCCACACAAACATGCCCTGAACCTGTACCCTCCATAACCTCCCTGTCTCATTGGAACGTACCAATGCAGAATTCCACACAAATATGCCCTGAACCTGTACCCGCCCATAACCTCCTTGTCTCACTGGAACACACCAATGCAGAACACCACACAAATATGCTCTGAACCTGTACCCCTCCATAACCTCCCTGTCTCACTGGAACGTACCAATGCAGAACTCCACACAAATATGCCCTGAACCTGTACCCCTCCATAACCTCCCTGTCTCACTGGAACGCACCAATGCCGAACTCCAATCAAATATGCCCTGATCCTGTACCGTGCATAACCTCCCTGTCTGACTGGAACGTACCATTGCAGAACACCACACAAATATGCCCTGAACCTCTACCCCTCCATAACCTCCCAGTCTCACTGGAACATACCAACGCAGAACTCCACACAAATATTCCCTGAACCTGTACCCCTCCATAACCTCCCTGTCTCACTGGAACGTACCAATGCAGAACTCCACACAAATATGCCCTGAACCAGTACCCTCCATAACTTCACTGTCTCACTGGAACGCACCAATGCAGAACTCCACACAAATATGCCCTGAACCTGTACCCGTCCATAACCTCCCTGTCTCACTGGAACGTCGGACAGCAAAACTCCACACAAATGTGCCATGAACCTGTACCCTCCATAACCTCCCTCTCTCACTGGAAAGTACCAATGCTGAACTCCACACAAATATGCCCTGAACCTTAACCCCTCCATATCCTCCCTGTCTCACTGGAACGCACCAATGCTGAACTCCACTCAAATATGCCCTGATCCTGTACCGTGCATAACCTCCCTGTCTCACTGGAACGTACCACTGCAGAATTCCACACAAATATGCCCTGAACCTGTACCCTCCATCTCACTGGAACGTACCAATGCAGAACTCCACACAAATATGCCCTGAACCAGTACCCTCCATAACTTCCCTGTCTCACTGGAACGTACCAATGCAGAATTCCACACAAATATGCCCTGAACGTGTAACCGCCCATAACCTCCTTGTCTCACTGGAATGCACCAATGCAGAACTCCACACAAATATGCCCTGAACCTGTACCCGTCCATAACCTCCCTGTCTCACTGGAACGTCCCACTGCAGAACTCCACACAAATGTGCCATGAACCTGTACCCTCCATAAGCTCCCTCTCTCACTGGAAAGTACCAATGCTGAACTCCACACAAATATGCCCTGAACCTGTACCCCTCCATAACCTCCCTGTCTCACTGAAACGCACCAATGCTGAACTCCACTCAAAAATGCCCTGATCCTGTACCGTGCATAAACTCCCTGTCTCACTGCAACATACCATTGCAGAAAACCACACAAATATGCCCTGAACCTGTACCCCTGCATAACCTCTCTGTCTCACTGGAACGTACCAATGCAGAACTCCACACAAATATGCCTTGAGCCTGTAACCTGCATAACCTCCCTGTCTTACTGGAACGTACCAATGCAGAACTACACACAAATATGCCCTGAACCTGTACTTCTCCATAACCTCCCTGTCTCACTGGAACGTACCAATGCAGAACTCCACACAGATATGTCCTGAACCTGTACCCCTCCATAACCTCCCTGTCTCACTGGAAAGTACCAATGCAGAACTCTACACAAATATGCCCTGAACCTGTACCTCTCCATAACCTCTCTGTCTCAATGGAAAGTACCAATGCAGAATTCCACACAAATATGCCCTGAACGTGTAACTGCCCATACCCTCCTTTTCTCAATGGAACGTCCCACTGCAGAACTCCACACAAATGTGCCATGAACCTGTACCCTCCATAAGCTCCCTCTCTCACTGGAAAGTACCAATGCTGAACTCCACACAAATATGCCCTGAACCTGTACCCCTGCATAACCTCCCTCTCTCACTGGAAAGTACCAATGCAGAACTCCACAAAAATATGCCCGGAACCTGTACCCGTCCATAACCTCCCTGTCTCACTGGAACGTACCAGTGCATAACTCCACACAAACATGCCCTGAACCTGTACCCTGCATAACGTCCCTGTCTCACTGGAACGTACCAATGCAGAACTACACACAAATATGCCCTGAACCTGTACCTCTCCATAACCTCCCTGATCACCGGAACGTACCGATGCAGAACTCCACACAAATATGCCCTGAACCTATACCTCTCCATACCCTCCCTGTCTCACTGGAACGTACCAATGCAGAATTCCAAACAAATATGCCCTGACCCTGTACCGCTCCATAACCTCCCTTCACACTGGAACGTACCAACGCAGAACTCCACACAAATATACCCTGAACCTGTACCCTTCCATAACCTCCCTGTCTCACTGGAACGTAGCAATGCAGAACTCCACACAAATATGCCCTGAACCTATACCCTCGATAACCTCCCTGTCTCACTGGAACGTACCACTGCAGAATTCCACACAAATATGCCCTGAACCTGTACCCTCCATAACCTCCCTGTCTCACTGGGACGTACCAATGCAGAACTACCCACAAATATGCCCTGAACCTGTACCCCTCCATAACCTCCCTGTCTCACTGGAACGTACCAATGCTGAACTCAACACAAATATGCCATGAACCTGTACCCCTCCATAACCTCCCTGTCTCACCGGAACGTCCAAACGCAGAACTCCACACAAATATGCCCTGAACCTGTACCTCTCCATAACCTCCCTGTCTCACTGGAACGTCCCACTGCAGAACTCAACACAAATATTTCCTGAATCTGTACCCCTCCTTAACTCCCTGTCTCACTGGAACGTACCAATGCAGAACTCCACACAAATATGCCCTGAACCTCTACCTTCCATAACCTCCCTGTCTCACTGGAACGTACCAATGCAGAACTCCACACAAATATGCCCTGAACCTGTACCCGTCCATAACCTCCCTGTCTCACTGGAACGTCCCACTGCAGAACTCCACACAAATGTGCCATGAACCTGTAACCTCCATAACCTCCCTGTCTCACTGGAACGTACCACTGCCGAACTCCACACAAACATGCCCTGAACCTGTACCCGTCCATAACCTCCCTGTCTCACTGGAACGTACCACTGCCGAACTCCACACAAACATGCCCTGAACCTGTACCCTGCATAACGTCCCTGTCTCACTGGAACGTACCAATGCAGAACTACACACAAATATGCCCTGAACCTGTACCTCTCAATAACCTCCCTGCTCACCGGAACGTACCAATGCAGAACTCCACACAAATATGCCCTGAACCTATACCTCTCCATAACCTCCCTGTCTCACTGGAACGTCCCACTGCAGAACTCCACACAAATGTGCCATGAACCTGTACCCTCCATAAGCTCCCTCTCTCACTGGAAAGTACCAATGCTGAACTCCACACAAATATGCCCTGAACCTGTACCCCACCATAACCTCCCTGTCTCACTGAAACGCACCAATGCTGAACTCCAGTCAAAAATGCCCTGATCCTGTACCGTGCATAAACTCCCTGTCTCACTGGAACGTACCATTGCAGAAAACCACACAAATATGCCCTGAACCTGTACCCCTGCATAACCTCTCTGTCTCACTGGAACGTACCAATGCAGAACTCCACACAAATATGCCTTGAGCCTGTAACCTGCATAACCTCCCTGTCTTACTGGAACGTACCAATGCAGAACTACACACAAATATGCCCTGAACCTGTACTTCTCCATAACCTCCCTGTCTCACTGGAACGTACCAATGCAGAACTCCACACAGATATGTCCTGAACCTGTACCCCTCCATAACCTCCCTGTCTCACTGGAAAGTACCAATGCAGAACTCTACACAAATATGCCCTGAACCTGTACCTCTCCATAACCTCTCTGTCTCAATGGAAAGTACCAATGCAGAATTCCACACAAATATGCCCTGAACGTGTAACTGCCCATACCCTCCTTTTCTCAATGGAACGCACCAATGCAGAACTCCACACAAATATGCCCTGAACCTGTACCCCTGCATAACCTCCCTCTCTCACTGGAAAGTACCAATGCAGAACTCCACAAAAATATGCCCGGAACCTGTACCCGTCCATAACCTCCCTGTCTCACTGGAACGTACCAGTGCATAACTCCACACAAACATGCCCTGAACCTGTACCCTGCATAACGTCCCTGTCTCACTGGAACGTACCAATGCAGAACTACACACACATATGCCCTGAACCTGTACCTCTCCATAACCTCCCTGATCACCGGAACGTACCAATGCAGAACTCCACACAAATATGCCCTGAACCTATACCTCTCCATACCCTCCCTGTCTCACTGGAACGTACCAATGCAGAATTCCAAACAAATATGCCCTGACCCTGTACCGCTCCATAACCTCCCTTCACACTGGAACGTACCAACGCAGAACTCCACACAAATATACCCTGAACCTGTACCCTTCCATAACCTCCCTGTCTCACTGGAACGTAGCAATGCAGAACTCCACACAAATATGCCCTGAACCTATACCCTCGATAACCTCCCTGTCTCACTGGAACCAACCACTGCAGAATTCCACACAAATATGCCCTGAACATGTACCCTCCATAACCTCCCTGTCTCACTGGGACGTACCAATGCAGAACTACCCACAAATATGCCCTGAACCTGTACCCCTCCATAACCTCCCTGTCTCACTGGAACGTACCAATGCTGAACTCAACACAGATATGCCATGAACCTGTACCCCTCCATAACCTCCCTGTCTCACCGGAACGTCCAAACGCAGAACTCCACACAAATATGCCCTGAACCTGTACCTCTCCATAACCTCCCTGTCTCACTGGAACGTCCCACTGCAGAACTCAACACAAATATTTCCTGAATCTGTACCCCTCCTTAACTCCCTGTCTCACTGGAACGTACCAATGCAGAACTCCACACAAATATGCCCTGAACCTCTACCCTCCATAACCTCCCTGTCTCACTGGAACGTACCAATGCAGAACCCCACACAAATATGCCCTGAACCTGTACCCGTCCATAACCTCCCTGTCTCACTGGAACGTCCCACTGCAGAACTCCACACAAATGTGCCATGAACCTGTAACCTCCATAACCTCCCTGTCTCACTGGAACGTACCACTGCCGAACTCCACACAAACATGCCCTGAACCTGTACCCGTCCATAACCTCCCTGTCTCACTGGAACGTACCACTGCCGAACTCCACACAAACATGCCCTGAACCTGTACCCTGCATAACGTCCCTGTCTCACTGGAACGTACCAATGCAGAACTACACACAAATATGCCCTGAACCTGTACCTCTCAATAACCTCTCTGCTCACCGGAACGTACCAATGCAGAACTCCACACAAATATGCCCTGAACCTATACCTCTCCATAACCTCCCTGTCTCACTGGAACGTACCAATGCAGAATTCCAATCAAATATGCCCTGACCCTGTACCCCTCCATAACCTCCCAGTCACACTGGAACGTACCAACGCAGATCGCCACACAAATATACCCTGAACCTATAACCCTCCATAACCTCCCTGTCTCCCTGGAACGTACCAATGCAGAACTCCACACAAACATGCCCTGAACCTGTACCCTCCATAACCTCCCTGTCTCATTGGAACGTACCAATGCAGAATTCCACACAAATATGCCCTGAACGTGTACCCGCCCATAACCTCCTTGTCTCACTGGAACACACCAATGCAGAACTCCACACAAATATGCTCTGAACCTGTACCCCTCCATAACCTCCCTGTCTCACTGGAACGTACCAATGCAGAACTCCACACAAATATGCCCTGAACCTGTACCCCTCCATAACCTCCCTGTCTCACTGGAACGCACCAATGCCGAACTCCAATCAAATATGCCCTGATCCTGTACCGTGCATAACCTCCCTGTCTGACTGGAACGTACCATTGCAGAACACCACACAAATATGCCCTGAACCTCTACCCCTCCATAACCTCCCAGTCTCACTGGAACATACCAACGCAGAACTCCACACAAATATTCCCTGAACCTGTACCCCTCCATAACCTCGCTGTCTCACTGGAACGTACCAATGCAGAACTCCACACAAATATGCCCTGAACCAGTACCCTCCATAACTTCACTGTCTCACTGGAACGCACCAATGCAGAACTCCACACAAATATGCCCTGAACCTGTACCCGTCCATAACCTCCCTGTCTCACTGGAACGTCGGACAGCAAAACTCCACACAAATGTGCCATGAACCTGTACCCTCCATAACCTCCCTCTCTCACTGGAAAGTACCAATGCTGAACTCCACACAAATATGCCCTGATCCTGTACCGTGCATAACCTCCCTGTCTCACTGGAACGTACCAATGCAGAACTCCACACAAATATGCCCTGAACCAGTACCCTCCATAACTTCACTGTCTCACTGGAACGTACCAATGCAGAATTCCACACAAATATGCCCTGAACGTGTAACCGCACATAACCTCCTTTTCTCACTGGAACGCACTAATGCAGAACTCCACACAAATATGCCCTGAACATGTACCCGTCCATAACCTCCCTGTCGCACTGGAACGTCCCACTGCAGAACTCCACACAAATGTGCCATGAACCTGTACCCTCCATAACCTCCCTCTCTCACTGGAGTGTACCAATGCTGAACTCCACACAGATATGCCCTGAACCTGTACCTCTCCATAACCTCCCTGTCTCACTGGAACGTACCAATGCAGAATTCCACACAAATATGCCCTGAACCTGTACCCTCCATAACCTCCCTGTCTCACTGGGACGTACCAATGCAGAACTACCCACAAATATGTCCTGAACCTGTAACCCTCCATAACCTCCCTGTCTCACTGGAACGTACCAATGCTGAACTCAACACAAATATGCCATGAACCTGTACCCCTCCATAACCTCCCTGTCTCACCGGAACGTCCAAACTCAGAACTCCACACAAATATGCCCTGAACGTGTACCTCTCCATAACCTCCCTGTCTCACTGGAACGAACCAATGCAGAACTCAACACAAATATGCCCTGAATCAGTACCCCTCCATAAACTCCCTGTCTCACTGGAACGTACCAATGCAGAACTACACACAAATATGCCCTGAACCTGTACCTCTCCATAACCTCCCTGCTCACCGGAACGCACCAATGCAGAACTCCACACAAATATGCCCTGAACCTATACCTCTCCATAACCTCCCTGTCTCACTGGAACGTACCAATGCAGAATTCCAAACAAATATGCCCTGACCCTGTACCCCTCCATAACCTCCCAGTCACACTGGAACGTACCAACGCAGAACTCCACACAAATATACCCTGAACCTGTAACCCTCCATAACCTCCCTGTCTCACTGGAACGTACCAATGCAGAATTCCACACAAATATGCCCTGAACCTGTACCCGCCCATAACCTCCTTATCTCACTGGAACACACCAATGCAGAACTCCACACAAATATGTCCTGAACCTGTAACCCTCCATAACCTCCCTGTCTCACTGGAACGTACCAATGCTGAACTCAACACAAATATGCCATGAACCTGTACCCCTCCATAACCTCCCTGTCTCACCGGAACGTCCAAACGCAGAACTCCACACAAATATGCCCTGAACCTGTAACCCTCCATAACCTCCCTGTCTCACTGGAACGTACCAATGCAGAACTACACACAAATATGCCCTGAACCTGTACCTCTCCATAACCTCCCTGCTCACCGGAACGCACCAATGCAGAACTCCACACAAATATGCCCTGAACCTATACCTCTCCATAACCTCCCTGTCTCACTGGAACGTACCAATGCAGAATTCCAAACAAATATGCCCTGACCCTGTACCCCTCCATAACCTCCCAGTCACACTGGAACGTACCAACGCAGAACTCCACACAAATATACCCTGAACCTGTACCCCTCCATAACCTCCCTGTCTCACTGGAACGTACCAATGCTGAACTCAACACAGATATGCCATGAACCTGTACCCCTCCATAACCTCCCTGTCTCACCGGAACGTCCAAACGCAGAACTCCACACAAATATGCCCTGAACCTGTACCTCTCCATAACCTCCCTGTCTCACTGGAACGTCCCACTGCAGAACTCAACACAAATATTTCCTGAATCTGTACCCCTCCTTAACTCCCTGTCTCACTGGAACGTACCAATGCAGAACTCCACACAAATATGCCCTGAACCTCTACCCTCCATAACCTCCCTGTCTCACTGGAACGTACCAATGCAGAACCCCACACAAATATGCCCTGAACCTGTACCCGTCCATAACCTCCCTGTCTCACTGGAACGTCCCACTGCAGAACTCCACACAAATGTGCCATGAACCTGTAACCTCCATAACCTCCCTGTCTCACTGGAACGTACCACTGCCGAACTCCACACAAACATGCCCTGAACCTGTACCCGTCCATAACCTCCCTGTCTCACTGGAACGTACCACTGCCGAACTCCACACAAACATGCCCTGAACCTGTACCCTGCATAACGTCCCTGTCTCACTGGAACGTACCAATGCAGAACTACACACAAATATGCCCTGAACCTGTACCTCTCAATAACCTCTCTGCTCACCGGAACGTACCAATGCAGAACTCCACACAAATATGCCCTGAACCTATACCTCTCCATAACCTCCCTGTCTCACTGGAACGTACCAATGCAGAATTCCAATCAAATAGGCCCTGACCCTGTACCCCTCCATAACCTCCCAGTCACACTGGAACGTACCAACGCAGATCGCCACACAAATATACCCTGAACCTATAACCCTCCATAACCTCCCTGTCTCCCTGGAACGTACCAATGCAGAACTCCACACAAACATGCCCTGAACCTGTACCCTCCATAACCTCCCTGTCTCATTGGAACGTACCAATGCAGAATTCCACACAAATATGCCCTGAACGTGTACCCGCCCATAACCTCCTTGTCTCACTGGAACACACCAATGCAGAACTCCACACAAATATGCTCTGAACCTGTACCCCTCCATAACCTCCCTGTCTCACTGGAACGTACCAATGCAGAACTCCACACAAATATGCCCTGAACCTGTACCCCTCCATAACCTCCCTGTCTCACTGGAACGCACCAATGCCGAACTCCAATCAAATATGCCCTGATCCTGTACCGTGCATAACCTCCCTGTCTGACTGGAACGTACCATTGCAGAACACCACACAAATATGCCCTGAACCTCTACCCCTCCATAACCTCCCAGTCTCACTGGAACATACCAACGCAGAACTCCACACAAATATTCCCTGAACCTGTACCCCTCCATAACCTCGCTGTCTCACTGGAACGTACCAATGCAGAACTCCACACAAATATGCCCTGAACCAGTACCCTCCATAACTTCACTGTCTCACTGGAACGCACCAATGCAGAACTCCACACAAATATGCCCTGAACCTGTACCCGTCCATAACCTCCCTGTCTCACTGGAACGTCGGACAGCAAAACTCCACACAAATGTGCCATGAACCTGTACCCTCCATAACCTCCCTCTCTCACTGGAAAGTACCAATGCTGAACTCCACACAAATATGCCCTGATCCTGTACCGTGCATAACCTCCCTGTCTCACTGGAACGTACCAATGCAGAACTCCACACAAATATGCCCTGAACCAGTACCCTCCATAACTTCACTGTCTCACTGGAACGTACCAATGCAGAATTCCACACAAATATGCCCTGAACGTGTAACCGCACATAACCTCCTTTTCTCACTGGAACGCACTAATGCAGAACTCCACACAAATATGCCCTGAACATGTACCCGTCCATAACCTCCCTGTCGCACTGGAACGTCCCACTGCAGAACTCCACACAAATGTGCCATGAACCTGTACCCTCCATAACCTCCCTCTCTCACTGGAGTGTACCAATGCTGAACTCCACACAGATATGCCCTGAACCTGTACCTCTCCATAACCTCCCTGTCTCACTGGAACGTACCAATGCAGAATTCCACACAAATATGCCCTGAACCTGTACCCTCCATAACCTCCCTGTCTCACTGGGACGTACCAATGCAGAACTACCCACAAATATGTCCTGAACCTGTAACCCTCCATAACCTCCCTGTCTCACTGGAACGTACCAATGCTGAACTCAACACAAATATGCCATGAACCTGTACCCCTCCATAACCTCCCTGTCTCACCGGAACGTCCAAACTCAGAACTCCACACAAATATGCCCTGAACGTGTACCTCTCCATAACCTCCCTGTCTCACTGGAACGAACCAATGCAGAACTCAACACAAATATGCCCTGAATCAGTACCCCTCCATAAACTCCCTGTCTCACTGGAACGTACCAATGCAGAACTACACACAAATATGCCCTGAACCTGTACCTCTCCATAACCTCCCTGCTCACCGGAACGCACCAATGCAGAACTCCACACAAATATGCCCTGAACCTATACCTCTCCATAACCTCCCTGTCTCACTGGAACGTACCAATGCAGAATTCCAAACAAATATGCCCTGACCCTGTACCCCTCCATAACCTCCCAGTCACACTGGAACGTACCAACGCAGAACTCCACACAAATATACCCTGAACCTGTAACCCTCCATAACCTCCCTGTCTCACTGGAACGTACCAATGCAGAATTCCACACAAATATGCCCTGAACCTGTACCCGCCCATAACCTCCTTATCTCACTGGAACACACCAATGCAGAACTCCACACAAATATGTCCTGAACCTGTAACCCTCCATAACCTCCCTGTCTCACTGGAACGTACCAATGCTGAACTCAACACAAATATGCCATGAACCTGTACCCCTCCATAACCTCCCTGTCTCACCGGAACGTCCAAACGCAGAACTCCACACAAATATGCCCTGAACCTGTAACCCTCCATAACCTCCCTGTCTCACTGGAACGTACCAATGCAGAACTACACACAAATATGCCCTGAACCTGTACCTCTCCATAACCTCCCTGCTCACCGGAACGCACCAATGCAGAACTCCACACAAATATGCCCTGAACCTATACCTCTCCATAACCTCCCTGTCTCACTGGAACGTACCAATGCAGAATTCCAAACAAATATGCCCTGACCCTGTACCCCTCCATAACCTCCCAGTCACACTGGAACGTACCAACGCAGAACTCCACACAAATATACCCTGAACCTGTAACCCTCCATAACCTCCCTGTCTCACTGGAACGTACCAATGCAGAATTCCACACAAATATGCCCTGAACCTGTACCCGCCCATAACCTCCTTATCTCACTGGAACACACCAATGCTGAACTCCACACAAATATGTCCTGAACCTGTAACCCTCCATAACCTCCCTGTCTCACTGGAACGTACCAATGCTGAACTCAACACAAATATGCCATGAACCTGTACCCGCCCATAACCTCCTTGTCTCACTGGAACACACCAATGCAGAACTCCACACAAATATGTCCTGAACCTGTAACCCTCCATAACCTCCCTGTCTCACTGGAACGAACCAATGCAGAACTCAACACAAATATGCCCTGAATCTGTACCCCTCCATAAACTCCCTGTCTCACTGGAACGTACCAATGCAGAACAACACACAAATATGCCCTGAACCTGTACCTCTCCATAACCTCAATGCTCACCGGAACGTACCAATGCAGAACTCCACACAAATATGCCCTGAACCTATACCTCTCCATAACCTCCCTGTCTCACTGGAACGCACCAATGCAGAATTCCAAACAAATATGCCCTGACCCTGAACCCCTCCATAACCTCCCAGTCACACTGGAACGTACCAACGCAGAACTCCACACAAATATACCCTGAACCTGTAACCCTCCATACCCTCCCTGTCTCACGGGAACGTACCAATGCAGAATTCCACACAAATAAGCCCTGAACCTGTACCCGCCCATAACCTCCTTGTCTCACTGGAACGTACCAACGCAGAACTCCACACAAATATACCCTGAACCTGTAACCCTCCATAAACTCCCTGTCTCACTGGAACGCACCAATGCAGAATTCCACACGAATATGCCCTGAACCTGTACCCTCCATAACCTCCCTGTCTCACTGGAACGTACCAATGCAGAATTCCACACAAATATGCCCTGAACCTGTACCCGTCCATAACCTCCCTGTCTCACTGGAACGTACCACTGCCGAACTCCACACAAACATGCCCTGAACCTGTACCCTGCATAACGTCCCTGTCTCACTGGAACGTACCAATGCAGAACTACACACAAATATGCCCTGAACCTGTACCTCTCAATAACCTCCCTGCTCACCGGAACGTACCAATGCAGAACTCCACACAAATATGCCCTGAACCTATACCTCTCCATAACCTCCCTGTCTCACTGGAACGTACCAATGCAGAATTCCAATCAAATATGCCCTGACCCTGTACCCCTCCATAACCTCCCAGTCACACTGGAACGTACCAACGCAGATCGCCACACAAATATACCCTGAACCTATAACCCTCCATAACCTCCCTGTCTCCCTGGAACGTACCAATGCAGAACTCCACACAAACATGCCCTGAACCTGTACCCTCCATAACCTCCCTGTCTCATTGGAACGTACCAATGCAGAATTCCACACAAATATGCCCTGAACGTGTACCCGCCCATAACCTCCTTGTCTCACTGGAACACACCAATGCAGAACTCCACACAAATATGCTCTGAACCTGTACCCCTCCATAACCTCCCTGTCTCACTGGAACGTACCAATGCAGAACTCCACACAAATATGCCCTGAACCTGTACCCCTCCATAACCTCCCTGTCTCACTGGAACGCACCAATGCCGAACTCCAATCAAATATGCCCTGATCCTGTACCGTGCATAACCTCCCTGTCTGACTGGAACGTACCATTGCAGAACACCACACAAATATGCCCTGAACCTCTATCCCTCCATAACCTCCCAGTCTCACTGGAACATACCAACGCAGAACTCCACACAAATATTCCCTGAACCTGTACCCCTCCATAACCTCCCTGTCTCACTGGAACGTACCAATGCAGAACTCCACACAAATATGCCCTGAACCAGTACCCTCCATAACTTCACTGTCTCACTGGAACGCACCAATGCAGAACTCCACACAAATATGCCCTGAACCAGTACCCTCCATAACTTCCCTGTCTCACTGGAACGTACCAATGCAGAATTCCACACAAATATGCCCTGAACGTGTAACCGCACATAACCTCCTTTTCTCACTGGAACGCACTAATGCAGAACTCCACACAAATATGCCCTGAACATGTACCCGTCCATAACCTCCCTGTCGCACTGGAACGTCCCACTGCAGAACTCCACACAAATGTGCCATGAACCTGTACCCTCCATAACCTCCCTCTCTCACTGGAGTGTACCAATGCTGAACTCCACACAGATATGCCCTGAACCTGTACCCCTCCATAATCTCCCTGACTCACTGGAACGTACCATTGCAGAAAACCACACAAATATGCCCTGAACCTGTAGCCCTGCATAACCTCCCTGTCTCACTGGAACGTACCAATGCAGAACTCCACACAAATATGCCCTGAGCCTGTAACCTGCGTAACCTCCCTGTCTTACTGGAACGTACCAATGCAGAACTCCACACAAATATGCCCTGAACCTGTACCCTCCATAACCTCTCAGTCTCACTGGAAAGTACCAATGCAGAACTCCACACAAATATGCCCTGAACCTGTACCTCTCCATAACCTCCCTGTCTCACTGGAACGTACCAATGCAGAATTCCACACAAATATGCCCTGAACCTGTACCCTCCATAACCTCCCTGTCTCACTGGGACGTACCAATGCAGAACTACCCACAAATATGTCCTGAACCTGTAACCCTCCATAACCTCCCTGTCTCACTGGAACGTACCAATGCTGAACTCAACACAAATATGCCATGAACCTGTACCCCTCCATAACCTCCCTGTCTCACCGGAACGTCCAAACTCAGAACTCCACACAAATATGCCCTGAACGTGTACCTCTCCATAACCTCCCTGTCTCACTGGAACGAACCAATGCAGAACTCAACACAAATATGCCCTGAATCAGTACCCCTCCATAAACTCCCTGACTCACTGGAACGTACCAATGCAGAACTACACACAAATATGCCCTGAACCTGTACCTCTCCATAACCTCCCTGCTCACCGGAACGCACCAATGCAGAACTCCACACAAATATGCCCTGAACCTATACCTCTCCATAACCTCCCTGTCTCACTGGAACGTACCAATGCAGAATTCCAAACAAATATGCCCTGACCCTGTACCCCTCCATAACCTCCCAGTCACACTGGAACGTACCAACGCAGAACTCCACACAAATATACCCTGAACCTGTAACCCTCCATAACCTCCCTGTCTCACTGGAACGTACCAATGCAGAATTCCACACAAATATGCCCTGAACCTGTACCCGCCCATAACCTCCTTATCTCACTGGAACACACCAATGCAGAACTCCACACAAATATGTCCTGAACCTGTAACCCTCCATAACCTCCCTGTCTCACTGGAACGTACCAATGCTGAACTCAACACAAATATGCCATGAACCTGTACCCCTCCATAACCTCCCTGTCTCACCGGAACGTCCAAACGCAGAACTCCACACAAATATGCCCTGAACCTGTAACCCTCCATAACCTCCCTGTCTCACTGGAACGTACCAATGCAGAATTCCACACAAATATGCCCTGAACCTGTACCCGCCCATAACCTCCTTGTCTCACTGGAACACACCAATGCAGAACTCCACACAAATATGTCCTGAACCTGTAACCCTCCATAACCTCCCTGTCTCACTGGAACGAACCAATGCAGAACTCAACACAAATATGCCCTGAATCTGTACCCCTCCATAAACTCCCTGTCTCACTGGAACGTACCAATGCAGAACAACACACAAATATGCCCTGAACCTGTACCTCTCCATAACCTCAATGCTCACCGGAACGTACCAATGCAGAACTCCACACAAATATGCCCTGAACCTATACCTCTCCATAACCTCCCTGTCTCACTGGAACGCACCAATGCAGAATTCCAAACAAATATGCCCTGACCCTGAACCCCTCCATAACCTCCCAGTCACACTGGAACGTACCAACGCAGAACTCCACACAAATATACCCTGAACCTGTAACCCTCCATACCCTCCCTGTCTCACGGGAACGTACCAATGCAGAATTCCACACAAATAAGCCCTGAACCTGTACCCGCCCATAACCTCCTTGTCTCACTGGAACGTACCAACGCAGAACTCCACACAAATATACCCTGAACCTGTAACCCTCCATAAACTCCCTGTCTCACTGGAACGCACCAATGCAGAATTCCACACGAATATGCCCTGAACCTGTACCCTCCATAACCTCCCTGTCTCACTGGAACGTACCAATGCAGAATTCCACACAAATATGCCCTGAACCTGTACCCGTCCATAACCTCCCTGTCTCACTGGAACGTACCACTGCCGAACTCCACACAAACATGCCCTGAACCTGTACCCTGCATAACGTCCCTGTCTCACTGGAACGTACCAATGCAGAACTACACACAAATATGCCCTGAACCTGTACCTCTCAATAACCTCCCTGCTCACCGGAACGTACCAATGCAGAACTCCACACAAATATGCCCTGAACCTATACCTCTCCATAACCTCCCTGTCTCACTGGAACGTACCAATGCAGAATTCCAATCAAATATGCCCTGACCCTGTACCCCTCCATAACCTCCCAGTCACACTGGAACGTACCAACGCAGATCGCCACACAAATATACCCTGAACCTATAACCCTCCATAACCTCCCTGTCTCCCTGGAACGTACCAATGCAGAACTCCACACAAACATGCCCTGAACCTGTACCCTCCATAACCTCCCTGTCTCATTGGAACGTACCAATGCAGAATTCCACACAAATATGCCCTGAACGTGTACCCGCCCATAACCTCCTTGTCTCACTGGAACACACCAATGCAGAACTCCACACAAATATGCTCTGAACCTGTACCCCTCCATAACCTCCCTGTCTCACTGGAACGTACCAATGCAGAACTCCACACAAATATGCCCTGAACCTGTACCCCTCCATAACCTCCCTGTCTCACTGGAACGCACCAATGCCGAACTCCAATCAAATATGCCCTGATCCTGTACCGTGCATAACCTCCCTGTCTGACTGGAACGTACCATTGCAGAACACCACACAAATATGCCCTGAACCTCTATCCCTCCATAACCTCCCAGTCTCACTGGAACATACCAACGCAGAACTCCACACAAATATTCCCTGAACCTGTACCCCTCCATAACCTCCCTGTCTCACTGGAACGTACCAATGCAGAACTCCACACAAATATGCCCTGAACCAGTACCCTCCATAACTTCACTGTCTCACTGGAACGCACCAATGCAGAACTCCACACAAATATGCCCTGAACCTGTACCCGTCCATAACCTCCCTGTCTCACTGGAACGTCGGACAGCAAAACTCCACACAAATGTGCCATGAACCTGTACCCTCCATAACCTCCCTCTCTCACTGGAAAGTACCAATGCTGAACTCCACACAAATATGCCCTGAACCTGTACCCCTCCATATCCTCCCTGTCTCACTGGAACGCACCAATGCTGAACTCCACTCAAATATGCCCTGATCCTGTACCGTGCATAACCTCCCTGTCTCACTGGAACGTACCAATGCAGAACTCCACACAAATATGCCCTGAGCCTGTAACCTGCGTAACCTCCCTGTCTTACTGGAACGTACAAATGCAGAACTCCACACAAATATGCCCTGAACCTGTACCCTCCATAACCTCTCAGTCTCACTGGAAAGTACCAATGCAGAACTCCACACAAATATGCCCTGAACCTGTACCTCTCCATAACCTCCCTGTCTCACTGGAACGTACCAATGCAGAATTCCACACAAATATGCCCTGAACCTGTACCCTCCATAACCTCCCTGTCTCACTGGGACGTACCAATGCAGAACTACCCACAAATATGTCCTGAACCTGTAACCCTCCATAACCTCCCTGTCTCACTGGAACGTACCAATGCTGAACTCAACACAAATATGCCATGAACCTGTACCCCTCCATAACCTCCCTGTCTCACCGGAACTTCCAAACTCAGAACTCCACACAAATATGCCCTGAACGTGTACCTCTCCATAACCTCCCTGTCTCACTGGAACGAACCAATGCAGAACTCAACACAAATATGCCCTGAATCTGTACCCCTCCATAAACTCCCTGTCTCACTGGAACGTACCAATGCAGAACTACACACAAATATGCCCTGAACCTGTACCTCTCCATAACCTCCCTGCTCACCGGAACGTACCAATGCAGAACTCCACACAAATATGCCCTGAACCTATACCTCTCCATAACCTCCCTGTCTCACTGGGACGTACCAATGCAGAATTCCAAACAAATATGCCCTGACCCTGTACCCCTCCATAACCTCCCAGTCACACTGGAACGTACCAACGCAGAACTCCACACAAATATACCCTGAACCTGTAACCCTCCATAAACTCCCTGTCTCACTGGAACGTACCAATGCAGAATTCCACACAAATATGCCCTGAACCTGTACCCGCCCATAACCTCCTTATCTCACTGGAACACACCAATGCAGATCTCCACACAAATATGTCCTGAACCTGTAACCCTCCATAACCTCCCTGTCTCACTGGAACGTACCAATGCTGAACTCAACACAAATATGCCATGAACCTGTACCCCTCCATAACCTCCCTGTCTCACCGGAACGTCCAAACGCAGAACTCCACACAAATATGCCCTGAACCTGTAACCCTCCATAACCTCCCTGTCTCACTGGAACGTACCAATGCAGAATTCCACACAAATATGCCCTGAACCTGTACCCGCCCATAACCTCCTTGTCTCACTGGAACACACCAATGCAGAACTCCACACAAATATGTCCTGAACCTGTAACCCTCCATAACCTCCCTGTCTCACTGGAACGAACCAATGCAGAACTCAACACAAATATGCCCTGAATCTGTACCCCTCCATAAACTCCCTGTCTCACTGGAACGTACCAATGCAGAACAACACACAAATATGCCCTGAACCTGTACCTCTCCATAACCTCAATGCTCACCGGAACGTACCAATGCAGAACTCCACACAAATATGCCCTGAACCTATACCTCTCCATAACCTCCCTGTCTCACTGGAACGCACCAATGCAGAATTCCAAACAAATATTCCCTGACCCTGTACCCCTCCATAACCTCCCAGTCACACTGGAACGTACCAACGCAGAACTCCACACAAATATACCCTGAACCTGTAACCCTCCATACCCTCCCTGTCTCACGGGAACGTACCAATGCAGAATTCCACACAAATATGCCCTGAACCTGTACCCGCCCATAACCTCCTTGTCTCACTGGAACGTACCAACGCAGAACTCCACACAAATATACCCTGAACCTGTAACCCTCCATACCCTCCCTGTCTCACGGGAACGTACCAATGCAGAATTCCACACAAATATGCCCTGAACCTGTACCCGCCCATAACCTCCTTGTCTCACTGGAACGTACCAACGCAGAACTCCACACAAATATACCCTGAACCTGTAACCCTCCATAAACTCCCTGTCTCACTGGAACGCACCAATGCAGAATTCCACACGAATATGCCCTGAACCTGTACCCTCCATAACCTCCCTGTCTCACTGGAACGTACCAATGCAGAATTCCACACAAATATGCCCTGAACTTGTACCCGCCCATAACCTCCTTGTCTCACTGGAACACACCAATGCAGAACTCCACACAAATATGCTCTGAACCTGTACCCCTCCATAACCTCCCAGTCTCACTGCAACGTACCAATGCAGAACTCCACACAAATATGCCCTGAACCTGTACCCCTCCATAACCTCCCTGTCTCACTGGAACGCACCAATGCCGAACTCCAATCAAATATGCCCTGATCCTGTACCGTGCATAACCTCCCGGTCTGACTGGAACGTAACATTGCAGAACACCACACAAATATGCCCTGACCCTGTACCCCTCCATAACCTCCCAGTCACACTGGAACGTACCAATGCAGAACTCCACACAAATATACCCTGAACCTGTAACCCTCCATAAACTCCCTGTCTCACTGGAACGTACAAATGCAGAATTCCACACAAATATGCCCTGAACCTGTTCCCCTCCATAACCTCCCTGTCTCACTGGAACGCACCAATGCCGAACTCCAATCAAATATGCCCTGATCCTGTACCGTGCATAACCTCCCTGTCTGACTGGAACGTACCATTGCAGAACACCACACAAATATGCCCTGAACCTGTACCCTCCATAACCTCCCTGTCTCACTGGGACGTACCAATGCAGAACTACCCACAAATATGCCCTGACCCTGTACCCCTCCATAACCTCCCAGTCACACTGGAACGTACCAACGCAGAACTCCACACAAATATACCCTGAACCTGTAAACCTCCATAAACTCCCTGTCTCACTGGAACGCACCAATGCAGAATTCCACACGAATATGCCCTGAACCTGCACCCTCCGTAACCTCCCAGTCTCACTGGAACGTACCAATGCAGAACTCCACACAAATATGCCCTGAACGTGTACCTCTCCATAACCTCCCTGTCTCACTGGAACGAACCAATGCAGAACTCAACACAAATATGCCCTGAATCTGTACCCCTCCATAAACTCCCTGTCTCACTGGAACGTACCAATGCAGAACTACACACAAATATGCCCTGAACCTGTACCTCTCCATAACCTCCCTGCTCACCGGAACGTACCAATGCAGAACTCCACACAAATCTGCCCTGAACCTATACCTCTCCATAACCTCCCTGTCTCACTGGGACGTACCAATGCAGAATTCCAAACAAATATGCCCTGACCCTGTACCCCTCCATAACCTCCCAGTCACACTGGAACGTACCAACGCAGAACTCCACACAAATATACCCTGAACCTGTAACCCTCCATAACCTCCCTGTCTCACTGGAACGTACCAATGCAGAATTCCACACAAATATGCCCTGAACCTGTACCCGCCCATAACCTCCTTATCTCACTGGAACACACCAATGCAGATCTCCACACAAATATGTCCTGAACCTGTAACCCTCCATAACCTCCCTGTCTCACTGGAACGTACCAATGCTGAACTCAACACAAATATGCCATGAACCTGTACCCCTCCATAACCTCCCTGTCTCACCGGAACGTCCAAACGCAGAACTCCACACAAATATGCCCTGAACCTGTAACCCTCCATAACCTCCCTGTCTCACTGGAACGTACCAATGCAGAATTCCACACAAATATGCCCTGAACCTGTACCCGCCCATAACCTCCTTGTCTCACTGGAACACACCAATGCAGAACTCCACACAAATATGTCCTGAACCTGTAACCCTCCATAACCTCCCTGTCTCACTGGAACGAACCAATGCAGAACTCAACACAAATATGCCCTGAATCTGTACCCCTCCATAAACTCCCTGTCTCACTGGAACGTACCAATGCAGAACAACACACAAATATGCCCTGAACCTGTACCTCTCCATAACCTCAATGCTCACCGGAACGTACCAATGCAGAACTCCACACAAATATGCCCTGAACCTATACCTCTCCATAACCTCCCTGTCTCACTGGAACGCACCAATGCAGAATTCCAAACAAATATGCCCTGACCCTGTACCCCTCCATAACCTCCCAGTCACACTGGAACGTACCAACGCAGAACTCCACACAAATATACCCTGAACCTGTAACCCTCCATACCCTCCCTGTCTCACGGGAACGTACCAATGCAGAATTCCACACAAATATGCCCTGAACCTGTACCCGCCCATAACCTCCTTGTCTCACTGGAACGTACCAACGCAGAACTCCACACAAATATACCCTGAACCTGTAACCCTCCATACCCTCCCTGTCTCACGGGAACGTACCAATGCAGAATTCCACACAAATATGCCCTGAACCTGTACCCGCCCATAACCTCCTTGTCTCACTGGAACGTACCAACGCAGAACTCCACACAAATATACCCTGAACCTGTAACCCTCCATAAACTCCCTGTCTCACTGGAACGCACCAATGCAGAATTCCACACGAATATGCCCTGAACCTGTACCCTCCATAACCTCCCTGTCTCACTGGAACGTACCAATGCAGAATTCCACACAAATATGCCCTGAACTTGTACCCGCCCATAACCTCCTTGTCTCACTGGAACACACCAATGCAGAACTCCACACAAATATGCTCTGAACCTGTACCCCTCCATAACCTCCCAGTCTCACTGCAACGTACCAATGCAGAACTCCACACAAATATGCCCTGAACCTGTACCCCTCCATAACCTCCCTGTCTCACTGGAACGCACCAATGCCGAACTCCAATCAAATATGCCCTGATCCTGTACCGTGCATAACCTCCCGGTCTGACTGGAACGTAACATTGCAGAACACCACACAAATATGCCCTGACCCTGTACCCCTCCATAACCTCCCAGTCACACTGGAACGTACCAATGCAGAACTCCACACAAATATACCCTGAACCTGTAACCCTCCATAAACTCCCTGTCTCACTGGAACGTACAAATGCAGAATTCCACACAAATATGCCCTGAACCTGTTCCCCTCCATAACCTCCCTGTCTCACTGGAACGCACCAATGCCGAACTCCAATCAAATATGCCCTGATCCTGTACCGTGCATAACCTCCCTGTCTGACTGGAACGTACCATTGCAGAACACCACACAAATATGCCCTGAACCTGTACCCTCCATAACCTCCCTGTCTCACTGGGACGTACCAATGCAGAACTACCCACAAATATGCCCTGACCCTGTACCCCTCCATAACCTCCCAGTCACACTGGAACGTACCAACGCAGAACTCCACACAAATATACCCTGAACCTGTAAACCTCCATAAACTCCCTGTCTCACTGGAACGCACCAATGCAGAATTCCACACGAATATGCCCTGAACCTGCACCCTCCGTAACCTCCCAGTCTCACTGGAACGTACCAATGCAGAACTCCACACAAATATGCCCTGAACCTGTACCCCTCCAAAACCTCCCTGTCTCACTGGAACGCACCAATGCCGAACTCCAATCAAATATGCCCTGATCCTGTACCGTGCATAACCTCCCTGTCTCACCGGAACGTCCAAACGCAGAACGCCACACAAATATGCCCTGAACCTGTACCTCTCCATAACCTCCCTGTCTCACTGGAACGAACCAATGCAGAACTCCACACAAATATGCCCTGAACCTGTACCCGTCCATAACCTCCCTGTCTCACTGGAACGTCCCACTGCAGAACTCCACACAAATGTGCCATGAAACTGTAACCTCCATAACCGCCCTCTCTCACTGGAAATAATCAATGCAGAACTCCACACAAATATGCCCTGAACCTGTACCCCTCCATATCCTCCCTGTCTCACTGGAACGTACCAATGCAGAACTCCACACAAATATGCCCTGAACCTGTACCCCTCCATAACCTCCCTGTCTCACTGGAACGCACCAATGCCGAACTCCAATCAAATATGCCCTGATCCTGTACCGTGCATAACCTCCCTGTCTGACTGGAACGTACCATTGCAGAACACCACACAAATGTTCCCTGAACCTGTAACCCTCCATAACCTCCCAGTCTCACTGGAACACACCAACGCAGAACTCCACACAAATATACCCTGAACCTGTACCCTCCATAACATCCCTGTCTCACCGGAACGTACCAATGCAGAACTCCACACAAATATGCCCTGAACCTATACCTCTCCATAACCTCCCTGTCTCACTGGAACGTACCAATGCAGAATTCCAATCAAATATGCCCTGACCCTGTACCCCTCCATAACCTCCCAGTCACACTGGAACGTACCAACGCAGAACGCCACACAAATATACCCTGAACCTATAACCCTCCATAACCTCCCTGTCTCCCTGGAACGTACCAATGCAGAACTCCACACAAACATGCCCTGAACCTGTACCCTCCATAACCTCCCTGTCTCATTGGAACGTACCAATGCAGAATTCCACACAAATATGCCCTGATCCTGTACCCGCCCATAACCTCCTTGTCTCACTGGAACACACCAATGCAGAACTCCACACAAATATGCTCTGAACCTGTACCCATCCATAACCTCCCTGTCTCACTGGAACGTACCAATGCAGAACTCCACACAAATATGTCCTGAACCTGTACCCCTCCATAACCTCCCTGTCTCACTGGAACGCACCAATGCCGAACTCCAATCAAATATGCCCTGATCCTGTACCGTGCATAACCTCCCTGTCTGACTGGAACGTACCATTGCAGAACACCACACAAATATGCCCTGAACCTCTACCCCTCCATAACCTCCCAGTCTCACTGGAACATACCAACGCAGAACTCCACACAAATATTCCCTGAACCTGTACCCCTCCATAACCTCCCTGTCTCACTGGAACGTACCAATGCAGAACTCCACACAAATATGCCCTGAAACAGTACCCTCCATAACTTCACTGTCTCACTGGAACGCACCAATGCAGAACTCCACACAAATATGCCCTGAACCTGTACCCGTCCATAACCTCCCTGTCTCACTGGAACGTCGCACAGCAAAACTCCACACAAATGTGCCATGAACCTGTACCCTCCATAACCTCCCTCTCTCACTGGAAAGTACCAATGCTGAACTCCACACAAATATGCCCTGAACCTGTACCCCTCCATATCCTCCCTGTCTCACTGGAACGCACCAATGCTGAACTCCACTCAAATATGCCCTGATCCTGTACCGTGCATAACCTCCCTGTCTCACTGGAACGTACCAATGCAGAACTCCACACAAATATGCCCTGAACCAGTACCCTCCATAACTTCCCTGTCTCACTGGAACGTACCAATGCAGAATTCCACACAAATATGCCCTGAACGTGTAACCGCACATAACCTCCTTTTCTCACTGGAACGCACTAATGCAGAACTCCACACAAATATGCCCTGAACCTGTACCCGTCCATAACCTCCCTGTCGCACTGGAACGTCCCACTGCAGAACTCCACACAAATGTGCCATGAACCTGTACCCTCCATAACCTCCCTGACTCACTGGAACGCACCAAGGCTGAACTCCACTCAAATATGCTCTGATCCTGTACCGTGCATAAACTCCCTGTCTCACTGGAACGTACCATTGCAGAAACCCACACAAATATGCCCTGAACCTGTAGCCCTGCATAACCTCCCTGTCTCACTGGAACGTACCAATGCAGAACTCCACACAAATATGCCCTGAGCCTGTAACCTGCGTAACCTCACTGTCTTACTGGAACGTACCAATGCAGAACTCCACACAAATATGCCCTGAACCTGTACCCTCCATAACCTCTCAGTCTCACTGGAAAGTACCAATGCAGAACTCCACACAAATATGCCCTGAACCTGTACCTCTCCATAACCTCCCTGTCTCACTGGAACTTACCAATGCAGAATTCCACACAAATATGCCCTGAACCTGTACCCTGCATAACCTCCCTGTCTCACTGGGACGTACCAATGCAGAACTACCCACAAATATGTCCTGAACCTGTAACCCTCCATAACCTCCCTGTCTCACTGGAACGTACCAATGCTGAACTCAACACAAATATGCCATGAACCTGTACCCCTCCATAACCTCCCTGTCTCACCGGAACGTCCAAACTCAGAACTCCACACAAATATGCCCTGAACGTGTACCTCTCCATAACCTCCCTGTCTCACTGGAACGAACCAATGCAGAACTCAACACAAATATGCCCTGAATCTGTACCCCTCCATAAACTCCCTGTCTCACTGGAACGTACCAATGCAGAACTACACACAAATATGCCCTGAACCTGTACCTCTCCATAACCTCCCTGCTCACCGGAACGTACCAATGCAGAACTCCACACAAATATGCCCTGAACCTATACCTCTCCATAACCTCCCTGTCTCACTGGAACGTACCAATGCAGAATTCCAAACAAATATGCCCTGACCCTGTACCCCTCCATAACCTCCCAGTCACACTGGAACGTACCAACGAAGAACTCCACACAAATATACCCTGAACCTGTAACCCTCCATAACCTCCCTGTCTCACTGGAACGTACCAATGCAGAATTCCACACAAATATGCCCTGAACCTGTACCCGCCCATAACCTCCTTATCTCACTGGAACACACCAATGCAGAACTCCACACAAATATGTCCTGAACCTGTAACCCTCCATAACCTCCCTGTCTCACTGGAACGTACCAATGCTGAACTCAACACAAATATGCCATGAACCTGTACCCCTCCATAACCTCCCTGTCTCACCGGAACGTCCAAACGCAGAACTCCACACAAATATGCCCTGAACCTGTAACCCTCCATAACCTCCCTGTCTCACTGGAACGTACCAATGCAGAATTCCACACAAATATGCCCTGAACCTGTACCCGCCCATAACCTCCTTGTCTCACTGGAACACACCAATGCAGAACTCCACACAAATATGTCCTGAACCTGTAACCCTCCATAACCTCCCTGTCTCACTGGAACGAACCAATGCAGAACTCAACACAAATATGCCCTGAATGTGTACCCCTCCATAAACTCCCTGTCTCACTGGAACGTACCAATGCAGAACTACACACAAATATGCCCTGAACCTGTACCTCTCCATAACCTCAATGCTCACCGGAACGTACCAATGCAGAACTCCACACAAATATGCCCTGAACCTATACCTCTCCATAACCTCCCTGTCTCACTGGAACGTACCAATGCAGAATTCCAAACAAATATGCCCTGACCCTGTACCCCTCCATAACCTCCCAGTCACACTGGAACGTACCAACGCAGAACTCCACACAAATATACCCTGAAACTGTAACCCTCCATAAACTCCCTGTCTCACGGGAACGTACCAATGCAGAATTCCACACAAATATGCCCTGAACCTGTACCCGCCCATAACCTCCTTGTCTCACTGGAACGTACCAACGCAGAACTCCACACAAATATACCCTGAACCTGTAAACCTCCATAAACTCCCTGTCTCACTGGAACGCACCAATGCAGAATTCCACACGAATATGCCCTGAACCTGTACCCTCCATAACCTCCCTGTCTCACTGGAACGTACCAATGCAGAATTCCACACAAATATGCCCTGAACTTGTACCCGCCCATAACCTCCTTGTCTCACTGGAACACACCAATGCAGAACTCCACACAAATATGCCCTGAACCTGTACCCGTCCATAACCTCCCTGTCGCACTGGAACGTCCCACTGCAGAACTCCACACAAATGTGCCATGAACCTGTACCCTCCATAACCTCCCTGACTCACTGGAACGCACCAAGGCTGAACTCCACTCAAATATGCTCTGATCCTGTACCGTGCATAAACTCCCTGTCTCACTGGAACGTACCATTGCAGAAAACCACACAAATATGCCCTGAACCTGTAGCCCTGCATAACCTCCCTGTCTCACTGGAACGTACCAATGCAGAACTCCACACAAATATGCCCTGAGCCTGTAACCTGCGTAACCTCACTGTCTTACTGGAACGTACCAATGCAGAACTCCACACAAATATGCCCTGAACCTGTACCCTCCATAACCTCTCAGTCTCACTGGAAAGTACCAATGCAGAACTCCACACAAATATGCCCTGAACCTGTACCTCTCCATAACCTCCCTGTCTCACTGGAACTTACCAATGCAGAATTCCACACAAATATGCCCTGAACCTGTACCTTGCATAACCTCCCTGTCTCACTGGGACGTACCAATGCAGAACTACCCACAAATATGTCCTGAACCTGCAACCCTCCATAACCTCCCTGTCTCACTGGAACGTACCAATGCTGAACTCAACACAAATATGCCATGAACCTGTACCCCTCCATAACCTCCCTGTCTCACCGGAACGTCCAAACTCAGAACTCCACACAAATATGCCCTGAACGTGTACCTCTCCATAACCTCCCTGTCTCACTGGAACGAACCAATGCAGAACTCAACACAAATATGCCCTGAATCTGTACCCCTCCATAAACTCCCTGTCTCACTGGAACGTACCAATGCAGAACTACACACAAATATGCCCTGAACCTGTACCTCTCCATAACCTCCCTGCTCACCGGAACGTACCAATGCAGAACTCCACACAAATATGCCCTGAACCTATACCTCTCCATAACCTCCCTGTCTCACTGGAACGTACCAATGCAGAATTCCAAACAAATATGCCCTGACCCTGTACCCCTCCATAACCTCCTAGTCACACTGGAACGTACCAACGCAGAACTCCACACAAATATACCCTGAACCTGTAACCCTCCATAACCTCCCTGTCTCACTGGAACGTACCAATGCAGAATTCCACACAAATATGCCCTGAACCTGTACCCGCCCATAACCTCCTTATCTCACTGGAACACACCAATGCAGAACTCCACACAAATATGTCCTGAACCTGTAACCCTCCATAACCTCCCTGTCTCACTGGAACGTACCAATGCTGAACTCAACACAAATATGCCATGAACCTGTACCCCTCCATAACCTCCCTGTCTCACCGGAACGTCCAAACGCAGAACTCCACACAAATATGCCCTGAACCTGTAACCCTCCATAACCTCCCTGTCTCACTGGAACGTACCAATGCAGAATTCCACACAAATATGCCCTGAACCTGTACCCGCCCATAACCTCCTTGTCTCACTGGAACACACCAATGCAGAACTCCACACAAATATGTCCTGAACCTGTAACCCTCCATAACCTCCCTGTCTCACTGGAACGAACCAATGCAGAACTCAACACAAATATGCCCTGAATCTGTACCCCTCCATAAACTCCCTGTCTCACTGGAACGTACCAATGCAGAACTACACACAAATATGCCCTGAACCTGTACCTCTCCATAACCTCAATGCTCACCGGAACGTACCAATGCAGAACTCCAGACAAATATGCCCTGAACCTATACCTCTCCATAACCTCCCTCTCTCACTGGAACGTACCAATGCAGAATTCCAAACAAATATGCCCTGACCCTGTACCCCTCCATAACCTCCCAGTCACACTGGAACGTACCAACGCAGAACTCCAGACAAATATACCCTGAAACTGTAACCCTCCATAAACTCCCTGTCTCACGGGAACGTACCAATGCAGAATTCCACACAAATATGCCCTGAACCTGTACCCGCCCATAACCTCCTTGTCTCACTGGAACGTACCAACGCAGAACTCCACACAAATATACCCTGAACCTGTAAACCTCCATAAACTCCCTGTCTCACTGGAACGCACCAATGCAGAATTCCACACGAATATGCCCTGAACCTGTACCCTCCATAACCTCCCTGTCTCACTGGAACGTACCAATGCAGAATTCCACACAAATATGCCCTGAACTTGTACCCGCCCATAACCTCCTTGTCTCACTGGAACACACCAATGCAGAACTCCACACAAATATGCTCTGAACCTGTACCCCTCCATAACCTCCCAGTCTCACTGCAACGTACCAATGTAGAACTCCACACAAATATGCCCTGAACCTGTACCCCTCCATAACCTCCCTGTCTCACTGGAACGCACCAATGCCGAACTCCAATCAAATATGCCCTGATCCTGTACCGTGCATAACCTCCCGGTCTGACTGGAACGTACCATTGCAGAACACCACACAAATATGCCCTGACCCTGTACCCCTCCATAACCTCCCAGTCACACTGGAACGTACCAATGCAGAACTCCACACAAATATACCCTGAACCTGTAACCCTCCATAAACTCCCTGTCTCACTGGAACGTACCAATGCAGAATTCCACACAAATATGCCCTGAACCTGTTCCCCTCCATAACCTCCCTGTCTCACTGGAACGCACCAATGCCGAACTCCAATCAAATATGCCCTGATCCTGTACCGTGCATAACCTCCCTGTCTGACTGGAACGTACCATTGCAGAACACCACACAAATATGCCCTGAACCTGTACCCTCCATAACCTCCCTGTCTCACTGGGACGTACCAATGCAGAACTACCCACAAATATGCCCTGACCCTGTACCCCTCCAAAACCTCCCAGTCACACTGGAACGTACCAACGGAGAACTCCACACAAATATACCCTGAACCTGTAACCCTCCATAAACTCCCTGTCTCACTGGAACGCACCAATGCAGAATTCCACACGAATATGCCCTGAACCTGCACCCTCCGTAACCTCCCAGTCTCACTGGAACGTACCAATGCAGAACTCCACACAAATATGCCCTGAACCTGTACCCCTCCATAACCTCCCTGTCTCACTGGAACGCACCAATGCCGAACTCCAATCAAATATGACCTGATCCTGTACCGTGCGTAACCTCCCTGTCTCACCGGAACGTCCAAACGCAGAACGCCACACAAATATGCCCTGAACCTGTACCTCTCCATAACCTCCCTGTCTCACTGGAACGAACCAATGCAGAACTCCACACAAATATGCCCTGAACCTGTACCCGTCCATAACCTCCCTGTCTCACTGGAACGTCCCACTGCAGAACTCCACACAAATGTGCCATGAAACTGTAACCTCCATAACCTCCCTCTCTCACTGGAAATAATCAATGCAGAACTCCACACAAATATGCCCTGAACCTGTACCCCTCCATATCCTCCCTGTCTCACTGGAACGTACCAATGCAGAACTCCACACAAATATGCCCTGAACCTGTACTCCTCCATAACCTCCCTGTCTCACTGGAACGCACCAATGCCGAACTCCAATCAAATATGCCCTGATCCTGTACCGTGCATAACCTCCCTGTCTGACTGGAACGTACCATTGCAGAACACCACACAAATGTGCCCTGAATCTGTAACCCTCCATAACCTCCCAGTCTCACTGGAACATACCAACGCAGAACTCCACACAAATATACCCTGAACCTGTACCCTCCATAACATCCCTGTCTCACTGGAACGTACCAATGCAGAACTCCACACAAATATGCCCTGAACCAGTACCCTCCATAACTTCCCTGTCTCACTGGAACGTACCAATGCAGAACTCCACACAAATATGCCCTGAACCTGTACCCGTCCATAACCTCCCTGTCTCACTGGAACGTCGGACTGCAGAACTCCACACAAATGTACCATGAACCTGTACCCTCCATAATCTCCCTCTCTCACTGGAAAGTACCAATGCTGAACTCCACACAAATATGCCCTGAACCTGTACCCCTCCATAACCTCCCTGTATCACTGGAACGCACCAATGCTGAACTCCACTCAAATATGCCCTGATCCTGTACCGTGCATAACCTCCCTGTCTCACTGGAACGTACCAATGCAGAACTCCACACAAATATGCCCTGAACCAGTACCCTCCATAACTTCCCTGTCTCACTGGAACGTACCAATGCAGAATTCCACACAAATATGCCCTGAACGTGTAACCGCCCATAACCTCCTTGTCTCACTGGAATGCACCAATGCAGAAATCCACACAAATATGCCCTGAACCTGTACCCGTCCATAACCTCCCTGTCTCACTGGAACGTCCCACTGCAGAACTCCACACAAATATGCCCTGAACCTGTACCCTCCATAACCTCTCAGTCTCACTGGAAAGTACCAATGCAGAACTCCACACAAATATGCCCTGAACCTGTACCTCTCCATAACCTCCCTGTCTCACTGGAACTTACCAATGCAGAATTCCACACAAATATGCCCTGAACCTGTACCCTGCATAACCTCCCTGTCTCACTGGGACGTACCAATGCAGAACTACCCACAAATATGTCCTGAACCTGTAACCCTCCATAACCTCCCTGTCTCACTGGAACGTACCAATGCTGAACTCAACACAAATATGCCATGAACCTGTACCCCTCCATAACCTCCCTGTCTCACCTTAACGTCCAAACTCAGAACTCCACACAAATATGCCCTGAACGTGTACCTCTCCATAACCTCCCTGTCTCACTGGAACGAACCAATGCAGAACTCAACACAAATATGCCCTGAATCTGTACCCCTCCATAAACTCCCTGTCTCACTGGAACGTACCAATGCAGAACTACACACAAATATGCCCTGAACCTGTACCTCTCCATAACCTCCCTGCTCACCGGAACGTACCAATGCAGAACTCCACACAAATATGCCCTGAACCTATACCTCTCCATAACCTCCCTGTCTCACTGGAACGTACCAATGCAGAATTCCAAACAAATATGCCCTGACCCTGTACCCCTCCATAACCTCCCAGTCACACTGGAACGTACCAACGCAGAACTCCACACAAATATACCCTGAACCTGTAACCCTCCATAACCTCCCTGTCTCACTGGAACGTACCAATGCAGAATTCCACACAAATATGCCCTGAACCTGTACCCGCCCATAACCTCCTTATCTCACTGGAACACACCAATGCAGAACTCCACACAAATATGTCCTGAACCTGTAACCCTCCATAACCTCCCTGTCTCACTGGAACGTACCAATGCTGAACTCAACACAAATATGCCATGAACCTGTACCCCTCCATAACCTCCCTGTCTCACCGGAACGTCCAAACGCAGAACTCCACACAAATATGCCCTGAACCTGTAACCCTCCATAACCTCCCTGTCTCACTGGAACGTACCAATGCAGAATTCCACACAAATATGCCCTGAACCTGTACCCGCCCATAACCTCCTTGTCTCACTGGAACACACCAATGCAGAACTCCACACAAATATGTCCTGAACCTGTAACCCTCCATAACCTCCCTGTCTCACTGGAACGAACCAATGCAGAACTCAACACAAATATGCCCTGAATCTGTACCCCTCCATAAACTCCCTGTCTCACTGGAACGTACCAATGCATAACTACACACAAATATGCCCTGAACCTGTACCTCTCCATAACCTCAATGCTCACCGGAACGTACCAATGCAGAACTCCACACAAATATGCCCTGAACCTATACCTCTCCATAACCTCCCTGTCTCACTGGATCGTACCAATGCAGAATTCCAAACAAATATGCCCTGACCCTGTACCCCTCCATAACCTCCCAGTCACACTGGAACGTACCAACGCAGAACTCCACACAAATATACCCTGAACCTGTAACCCTCCATAAACTCCCTGTCTCACGGGAACGTACCAATGCAGAATTCCACACAAATATGCCCTGAACCTGTACCCGCCCATAACCTCCTTGTCTCACTGGAACGTACCAACGCAGAACTCCACACAAATATACCCTGAACCTGTAAACCTCCATAAACTCCCTGTCTCACTGCAACGTACCAATGTAGAACTCCACACAAATATGCCCTGAACCTGTACCCCTCCATAACCTCCCTGTCTCACTGGAACGCACCAATGCCGAACTCCAATCAAATATGCCCTGATCCTTTACCGTGCATAACCTCCCGGTCTGACTGGAACGTACCATTGCAGAACACCACACAAATATGCCCTGACCCTGTACCCCTCCATAACCTCCCAGTCACACTGGAACGTACCAATGCAGAACTCCACACAAATATACCCTGAACCTGTAACCCTCCATAAACTCCCTGTCTCACTGGAACGTTCCAATGCAGAATTCCACACAAATATGCCCTGAACCTGTTCCCCTCCATAACCTCCCTGTCTCACTGGAACGCACCAATGCCGAACTCCAATCAAATATGCCCTGATCCTGTACCGTGCATAACCTCCCTGTCTGACTGGAACGTACCATTGCAGAACACCACACAAATATGCCCTGAACCTGTACCCTCCATAACCTCCCTGTCTCACTGGGACGTACCAATGCAGAACTACCCACAAATATGCCCTGACCCTGTACCCCTCCAAAACCTCCCAGTCACACTGGAACGTACCAACGGAGAACTCCACACAAATATACCCTGAACCTGTAACCCTCCATAAACTCCCTGTCTCACTGGAACGCACCAATGCAGAATTCCACACGAATATGCCCTGAACCTGCACCCTCCGTAACCTCCCAGTCTCACTGGAACGTACCAATGCAGAACTCCACACAAATATGCCCTGAACCTGTACCCCTCCATAACCTCCCTGTCTCACTGGAAAGCACCAATGCCGAACTCCAATCTAATATGCCCTGATCCTGTACCGTGCGTAACCTCCCTGTCTCACCGGAACGTCCAAACGCAGAACGCCACACAAATATGCCCTGAACCTGTACCTCTCCATAACCTCCCTGTCTCACTGGAACGAACCAATGCAGAACTCCACACAAATATGCCCTGAACCTGTACCGTGCATAACCTCCCTGTCTGACTGGAACGTACCATTGCAGAACACCACACAAATGTGCCCTGAACCTGTAACCCTCCATATCCTCCCAGTCTCACTGGAACATACCAACGCAGAACTCCACACAAATATACCCTGAACCTGTACCCTCCATAACATCCCTGTCTCACTGGAACGTACCAATGCAGAACTCCACACAAATATGCCCTGAACCAG
This sequence comes from Hemitrygon akajei, assembly GCF_048418815.1. Taxonomy (NCBI): domain Eukaryota; kingdom Metazoa; phylum Chordata; class Chondrichthyes; order Myliobatiformes; family Dasyatidae; genus Hemitrygon; species Hemitrygon akajei. The sequence goes on from NW_027331970.1 coordinate 897,218, forward strand.
TACCCTCCATAACTTCCCTGTCTCACTGGAACGTACCAATTCAGAACTCCACACAAATATGCCCTGAACCTGTACCCGTCCATAACCTCCCTGTCTCACTGGAACGTCGGACTGCAGAACTCCACACAAATGTACCATGAACCTGTACCCTCCATAATCTCCCTCTCTCACTGGAAAGTACCAATGCTGAACTCCACACAAATATGCCCTGAACCTGTACCCCTCCATAACCTCCCTGTATCACTGGAACGCACCAATGCTGAACTCCACTCAAATATGCCCTGATCCTGTACCGTGCATAACCTCCCTGTCTCACTGGAACGTACCAATGCAGAACTCCACACAAATATGCCCTGAACCAGTACCCTCCATAACTTCCCTGTCTCACTGGAACGTACCAATGCAGAATTCCACACAAATATGCCCTGAACGTGTAACCGCCCATAACCTCCTTGTCTCACTGGAATGCACCAATGCAGAAATCCACACAAATATGCCCTAAACCTGTACCCGTCCATAACCTCCCTGTCTCACTGGAACGTCCCACTGCAGAACTCCACACAAATATGCCCTGAACCTGTACCCTCCATAACCTCTCAGTCTCACTGGAAAGTACCAATGCAGAACTCCACACAAATATGCCCTGAACCTGTACCTCTCCATAACCCCCTGTCTCACTGGAACTTACCAATGCAGAATTCCACACAAATATGCCCTGAACCTGTACCCTGCATAACCTCCCTGTCTCACTGGGACGTACCAATGCAGAACTACCCACAAATATGTCCTGAACCTGTAACCCTCCATAACCTCCCTGTCTCACTGGAACGTACCAATGCTGAACTCAACACAAATATGCCATGAACCTGTACCCCTCCATAACCTCCCTGTCTCACCGGAACGTCCAAACTCAGAACTCCACACAAATATGCCCTGAACGTGTACCTCTCCATAACCTCCCTGTCTCACTGGAACGAACCAATGCAGAACTCAACACAAATATGCCCTGAATCTGTACCCCTCCATAAACTCCCTGTCTCACTAGAACGTACCAATGCAGAACTACACACAAATATGCCCTGAACCTGTACCTCTCCATAACCTCCCTGCTCACCGGAACGTACCAATGCAGAACTCCACACAAATATGCCCTGAACCTATACCTCTCCATAACCTCCCTGTCTCACTGGAACGTACCAATGCAGAATTCCAAACAAATATGCCCTGACCCTGTACCCCTCCATAACCTCCCAGTCACACTGGAACGTACCAACGCAGAACTCCACACAAATATACCCTGAACCTGTAACCCTCCATAACCTCCCTGTCTCACTGGAACGTACCAATGCAGAATTCCACACAAATATGCCCTGAACCTGTACCCGCCCATAACCTCCTTATCTCACTGGAACACACCAATGCAGAACTCCACACAAATATGTCCTGAACCTGTAACCCTCCATAACCTCCCTGTCTCACTGGAACGTACCAATGCTGAACTCAACACAAATATGCCATGAACCTGTACCCCTCCATAACCTCCCTGTCTCACCGGAACGTCCAAACGCAGAACTCCACACAAATATGCCCTGAACCTGTAACCCTCCATAACCTCCCTGTCTCACTGGAACGTACCAATGCAGAATTCCACACAAATATGCCCTGAACCTGTACCCGCCCATAACCTCCTTGTCTCACTGGAACACACCAATGCAGAACTCCACACAAATATGTCCTGAACCTGTAACCCTCCATAACCTCCCTGTCTCACTGGAACGAACCAATGCAGAACTCAACACAAATATGCCCTGAATCTGTACCCCTCCATAAACTCCCTGTCTCACTGGAACGTACCAATGCAGAACTACACACAAATATGCCCTGAACCTATACCTCTCCATAACCTCCCTGTCTCACTGGAACGTACCAATGCAGAATTCCAAACAAATATGCCCTGACCCTGTACCCCTCCATAACCTCCCACTCACACTGGAACGTACCAACGCAGAACTCCACACAAATATACCCTGAACCTGTAACCCTCCATAAACTCCCTGTCTCACGGGAACGTACCAATGCAGAATTCCACACGAATATGCCCTGAACCTGTACCCGCCCATAACCTCCTTGTCTCACTGGAACGTACCAACGCAGAACTCCACACAAATATACCCTGAACCTGTAAACCTCCATAAACTCCCTGTCTCACTGGAACGCACCAATGCAGAATTCCACACGAATATGCCCTGAACCTGTACCCTCCATAACCTCCCTGTCTCACTGGAACGTACCAATGCAGAATTCCACACAAATATGCCCTGAACTTGTACCCGCCCATAACCTCCTTGTCTCACTGGAACACACCAATGCAGAACTCCACACAAATATGCTCTGAACCTGTACCCCTCCATAACCTCCCAGTCTCACTGCAACGTACCAATGTAGAACTCCACACAAATATGCCCTGAACCTGTACCCCTCCATAACCTCCCTGTCTCACTGGAACGCACCAATGCCGAACTCCAATCAAATATGCCCTGATCCTGTACCGTGCATAACCTCCCGGTCTGACTGGAACGTACCATTGCAGAACACCACACAAATATGCCCTGACCCTGTACCCCTCCATAACCTCCCAGTCACACTGGAACGTACCAATGCAGAACTCCACACAAATATACCCTGAACCTGTAACCCTCCATAAACTCCCTGTCTCACTGGAACGTACCAATGCAGAATTCCACACAAATATGCCCTGAACCTGTTCCCCTCCATAACCTCCC